>NC_053036.3:653447725-653747725 GCF_002575655.3 Aegilops tauschii subsp. strangulata
ACTATCTGAACTACATTTCCTTAGCCATGTAGGCAATACAGCAATTGCTACATCGCTTTAACAGCTCTCAACACTTTCTAGTAGCCACTAATCTGTACCATCACATACAACTTACTTATTCCAGTTTCTAAAACTAACTGAAGAAAACTACAACAATTGAGATTCATGGAGCCAACCTGAAGATTGATCTCTCAATCAAAACTTTAACATAGGCGCACATGCATCTTCAGTCGCTCCATGCCTCGGCTATGTTATAGGCTTATAGCTAATGTTTATTCAGTTAGTTACTGTGGCCTAATTACCCGACTGCCAAATCAAATCGGCGGGTATAAAATCACACAAATAAGTTCAGCCTCCGCATGCACCAGAAAGAAAGATTGAATTAATTCGGTAGACGTGATTAAATGAGCATAAACGATGAGTGATAGAGGGAATCAAGATGGGGTTTTGATATATACAGACTTCTAGACAACAAATATATGAGAAAAAATGAGCATGCCCGATTTTGGGAAGAAAAGCAAGCATCCCTATTTATCCTAGAGAAAAAACATGTGCGGGGTCTAAAGGGTGGCGTCCGCAGGAGACAACGCACATATGGTCTCGTGGTGGCTTGCCGGATACACAGTCTATCGGTCGGGGTGATGCGGTAGAGGTGGCCTCTCTCGCTGAGGATCAGGAGGGCTGGTCGCGTCGTCGACCACCGCATTCGCATAAAACAAGACAGAGAGGGGATTGAGATGGAGAGGCAAGAGGAAGGTCCCAGTAAGCATCCACCTTGTATGGAGCTCCAAATCCATTCCTCATGATACCCATGGCCTTGGCGATGGCGTCACCTGCACAACCAAGGCCATTAGGAGACCAAACTATGCTCAAACATGAATTAGCAGCCAAGTGTTTGATTAGCGGTACGGGAAATGCACATGGCCAATGGGAGTGAGTTTTGGCTGAGGATGATCACCTACTAAGAAGACTGTCTTCATAAATTTTCAGCTCAAAAGGAGTAGCCTAGGTGGTACTTGCTTTGCAAAGTACCACACTGGATAGAAATATGAATGTTGAAGCTGGGCTCAAAATAATGAATGGATTGAGCTGAAATTTGGTGGAGGATGGTTATTTGGGCATAGGAAAGCACTATGGAAAATTGATACAATTTGGACATGTCAAAGTGGTACTTCCTTCACAATGCTCTTCTCTGGATAGAAACTTGGGAAAATCTGCGAGAGAAATTAGTGAGGTTAGGAGACCTCAGCATTTCTCAAAAGACTATAAAAATATTATTTATCCTCTATAACACTAAGCTCCCTAATTTTAAAGGCCTCGCAATCAATTGAGGTCTTCAATTGAAATTGGATCACCCGATTTTGACAGGGTCAACAATTTCTCAAAGCTTTCTCATTCCATTTTTTTATACTATACACTATGCTTTTTATTTTTTAAGGCCTCGCAATTAATTGAGGTCTTCAATTTAAATTGAGTCACTCAATTTTGACAGGGTCAACAATTGCTCAACGAGCTCTCTTATTCAATTATTTTAAGTCACCATTGTTGCCTAATTTTGAAGCTCTTCAATTCAATTGAGGTATTCAATTATGAAGCCAATTCTTTTTCAAATCAACTAGCAGCAAGCCAGCAACTGACCTATAAAAACATATCAATCCTGCCCACTCTGCCACCACCTAAAAAAAAGAAACTGCATCATGTGATATTGTAGCACCAATATAGTACATGCAGCTACCGACGCAGAAATTTCCCACATAAGTATAGGTTTTCTTAACGGATAACACAGAATCACATCGAGAAAGGCCAATCAAATCATCAAACTATAACAAATAAAACACACTAGTATATATTGGAAAAGAAAATTACTTTAACTTTGACCAAGTTCAGAGCCAAAAATGTCAACATCCACAATATTAAACAAAAAACTGGAAGTTCATTTCATGATGAATCTAATTATACCGATTTGGTATTATGGATTTTGATATATTGCTCTACAAATTTGATCAAATTTAAAAAGGTTTGACTTTTTAAAAATGTAATATATCAACAGAATGAGTAATGTTTTAAGAAACCCAACAACACCAACCGGGCAGCAAAGCGCGTCCAACCCTTCTCAGTCAGCGCTCAGTTAGCGAACGTCGATGCCAGTGTACCAGGCGTCGTCGAAGGTGAACTGCATCCATGACCATGAGTTATCCTCTTCTGCGAGGGCATTGGTGTACCAGGCTACGCCATCCGCGCCAAGGGCGCCCCTGCTGGCTACGAGCTACACCGGGGCGCCCTCCTCAGCGCCAACAGCGCCGCCGCTGGCTGCAAGCTGCGTCGGCGCGCCCTCCGCGCCAACAGCGCCGCCGCTGGCTGCAAGCTGCGTCGAGGCGTCCTCTTCGTCGGCGGCGGCAGTGTTGGGCACGTCCGGCGACGGGGTCATGCGTTTCGTCTTGTACAGCCCGCCGCTGGGCACGTCCGGCAGCGGGGTCGTGCTTTTCATCTTGTAGAGACGGTACAGCGCGTACGCGTCCTGATCAGATGAATCAACGACATGTTGTCACTCTAAACATGTGGAGCAAGCAAAGAAACCCATGGATGCGAATTGCGAAAGGCACCTGGTCCTGGGTGTTGTCCAGCGGATCTAGGGGTCGGGTGGTGGGGGCAATGGCCCCCACATACATTTTGCCAAAAAACAATTACTAGTGCATTCATATGTATATTCACTACTTTAGTATTTGCAATGTGTTTTGACAAAAAACTACTACTACCCAGTGTAATGTTGTCCCCACGTTGGACAAATTCTAGATCCACCACTGTCGTCCAGGCGGTACTCATGCATCGCCCACTGGCTGCGCTCGCCGTGGTGCGCGCGACCATGCAGGTAGACGTCTTCTTGTAGCCGATGGTCCTGCCTTGTTCTCCATGGGCGGAGCGGTCCTTGCCCGTCGACTTCCAGTATCCGGACGGAGTGCTCCAGTTGATACGACGACCCTCGTTGGTACCGTATCTTGGGCACCTCCGATTGTAAAAGCATCTCCAACTGGCGTCCAAAAAGAGCTCTGCGTGCTAAAAATTCGTTTTTTAGCGCCAAACAGCTCCACAGATACTGTAAAATATTGCGTGCGCTAAAAAATTTTGTGCACGTGCTGAAAAACGCTATCACGCGCAGTATATTTTGGGCTCCGGATTGCGCGCGCTTCACAATTTGCACCGCATGCTTCTTTGGGCGCATGTTTTAAGTGTCTACTAAAGCAACGTTGGTCCTGGCGCATTAAAACTGGTACAGTGGCGTGTTATAACTTTTATTAGGCGCGAAAGTTTTGTGCGGCTGTTGAAGATGCTCTAAAAGTAGCATTCTTGGTGGTCACAAGACCTCCCGCGAGTGTATAACACCAACAGCATCACACTTGTTAGTCATAATTGCAGCACTTTTTTATATGAATGTATAGGTCCCGTAAGATTAAAAAAAATTAAATTTCGCATGTGACTTTCATTTGGACAAAGGTAAAAAAATTTGAAACGGGAATATTTTCAAAATTTGTGAACATGTTTTAAATTTCTGAACATCTGTTAAAAATACACTTAGAAAATAGAATTGAAAATATATCAGTCAGCAGTCTATTTACTGTTTTTTGTTTCTTTTACATGTTTTCCTTTTTATTTTTCTATTATTTTTCAAAAAAAAAATGCTCGTGCTTCAAAATATTTGTTCAAAATTTAAAAAATTATCACTATTTCAAATTTTGTTCATAAAATACAAAAGTTCGCATTTTAAAAAGTTGTACATTTTTCAATAAAACGTTTGTGTCTTTCAAAATTGCTCAGAATGTCTAAGCACAAACATTTTTTTAAAGAGCAACAGAAATTTTGAACATGAACACTTTTTAAAAAATAGTAACAAATTTGGATTTCCAAAAAAATGACAAAAATAACCACGAAAAGTTGAAACCATTGTTTTCCTTAATTTGCCTAAACAGTTTATGTATTTGTGTAGAAAAAACACCATGGTCAATGTAGGGTGATCGGGTAGGCAAAAAGGCTCCATTTGAGAGCATGTTGTTTCTCAACATCTCTCAAATGATCCTTATTTTTGTTTGTATAACCAATTCAAGGCACCATGCCAAGTTGTTTTGGTTTTCTACAAATTTTGCTTTTTCTGGAGTTTTCACAATAAAAATTTGTGATAAATGCTTGGACATGTCGCACCATGCATATGGTGTCGAAAATCATTCAAGTCTGGCATTGATGCTTACCATGGGCATGCCCACCTACTTGCAAAAGTTGGGATCCGTTCAAGAATGTACAAAAATAGACCATGCCTAACATATGGCTCCGTGTGAGAGCGCGTTGTTTCTCGACATCCTTGAAATCGACCTAGTTCCCATGACCTCATATGACCAATTCAAAGTACTATGCCAAGTTGTTTCGGTTTTAGACAAAAATTTCATTTTCTACGGTTTCTTGGTAAAAAAGACAGATAAATTGCCTGCCATGTCAAAAACCATTCAATCCTGACATGGATGATTATCATAGGCATCCCACCTTCTCGCAAAAGTCGGGGTCATTTAAAATATGCAAAAGTATACCATGTCCAACGGAGGGTATTCGGCGAGGCCACAAGGCCATAAGACTCAGTATGAGAGGATGTTGTTTTTTGACATTCTTTAATCCCTACTATTTTCCATGGCCTCGTCTAACCAATTCAAGGCTTCATGCCAACTTGTTTTCGTTGTTGACAAATTTCGGATTTTCTGGAGTTTTATCAATCAAAAAGGGCCGATAAATGGCCCTGTGTGTCGCAACTTGCATACGACATCTGAAATTGTTCAAACCTAGCATCGATGTCTTCCATGGGCATGCTGACCTGCTTGGAAAAGTTGGGTTCAATTCATGAATGGCCAAAACTAGACCACGTAAACGGAGAGTGTCCAGGTAGGCCACAAGGCTCCGTCTAAGACCACGTTATTTCGCGACATTCTTGAAGTGTACCCAATTTTTTATCATGACCTTGTATGACAAATTCAAGACGCCATGCCTAGTTGTTTTGGTTTTCTACAAATTTCGCATTTTCTGAAGTTTTCTCGATCAAAACGGTGATAAATGGGCCGGACGTGTCCCAACTTGCATACGGTGTCGTAAACCATTTAAACCTAGCATATATGCTTAACATGGGCATGCCCAGCTGCTTGGAAAAGTTGGGGTCATCTCAGGGATGTACAAAAGTAAACCATGTTGAACAGAGGGTGTTCTGGTCTACCCATGGTAAGCATATAAAAATAGACCATGTTGAATAGATGGTGTTTGGGAAAAAATTGGGTCCAAGTGATGGAAAAAATTGGGTCCAATTCAAGGATTTCAGGGATGCATGTTGTTTCTCGACGTCCTTGAATTAGACCCAATTTTTTCCATTACCTTATCTGACCAATTCAAGACAGTCCTGACAACGGCGCCTCTCAATGCATCATGGCTTCACCAAAATCTTTTGGATCGGACAATGTCGTCGACTTGCCGGCACCTCACACCGGAGTGTCGTCATGGGACAACGGACCAGGTACGTTCGCCGGTATCCCTTGACACCCGCTCTTAGTGCAGCCGCACGGCATCATCTTGTCTTGTGCACCTGCAAACATGCCGTCCGGAGACACGATCGTGCTTCGCCAAACGTTAACTATTACCTCCGGCCCAGGAATTATTACCTAAAAAAGAGGGATGGCGGGATAGAGTAATGGCTATAATTTCTAGTTCTTTGTTTCATGAGGAATTAATGGGTTCCGGTCTAAACACCGAGTTGTTCCACGCTATCTGCCAGAGGAGCTGGATCAAATGACAATGATCGCCGACAGGCACATAATATGTCTTGTCCTGTCATTTTTGCTGGATCATATGACACAGTACTCCCAACTAGGGTGGTCTGAATAGGAAAAAGGTCAGTACACAACATTGAAGTGGCACCTCCTTTAGAACCAGACCATCGCACAGGAAGGTTTAGGGATTTAGTGCGAATCCCCCCTTTCGTGCCGTCGACCCAACTCCAACTAGGAGTAGGCCTATCTCTAGGTTTCCCATTATCCTATGACCTACTCCAACACAAACAAGAACTAAAAGTAACATGGGATGGCCCCAAGAAGAAACGTTAGGGCTAGACGACAAGGGGCCCACCAAAGAGTTTTCATGAATTTAAAAAATGTTCATGATTTCCTAAATTAATTTTGAAATCAAAAACTGTTCACCAATTCATTGAATGTTTCATGCATTGAATACTTATCATGAATACAAAAAATGTTCACAAAATCAGAAAATGTTTGCTATTTCTTCAATAAATCCAAATTTAAAAACAGATCGTATACTAAAAATTGTGCACGAAATAAAACAACTTTCATTCATTAAAAAATATTCACAAATTCAAAAAAGTTCATGGTTTTTATAAAATATTTTCATATCCAAAATATGCTCATGAATTCAGAAAACAGTTTGCAAAGTCAAAAAATTGCTTACTGAAAAAATATTTTGGGATTTGAAAAATGTACGTGAATTTGAAAAATGCCCATGAATTAAAGATATATTATCAAATTGAAGATAACTTAATCATTTCCGAAAATATATTCGAATTTAAAGAATTTTCTTGAACTCAGAAAATGTTTGAGAACTCGAAAAATATTCTTGAATTTAAAAGTGGAGAAAAAATATAAATAAAAGGAAAAAAAGAAACACAAAAAATAAAATAGGAAAGTCGGTATGGGAGAACTTTTCCAAAAAGGATGAGGAGCTCTAATTGGACGGGCCAAGGATGTAACACATTTCTTCTCGCTCGACCACGTCATGGCTATTTGTCACATTTGGCGCGTGGCTCGTTCCTTTTCAGCAGCCCGGCCCGTTAACACAGTTATGGGAACGTTCCTTTTCAGTGGCCCACCCTGAGCCGCAATAGGCCAAACAAAGGGCTGCCCGTAATCAAGCGTAGTAGCTCCTAATCGGCGCTCTAAGCATCGTTTGCCGATACTGGTTCTCACGCGCGCACGATCATGGTTCGACCCCTGTAGAAGATTGCTCGATCATGGTTCTGCTTGCTCGCTCGCATTGAACCGGTAGAGGATAAATAGTAGACCGGTCAACCGTTGATTTCTGAAGAAGAACAAAAACATTACACGAACAATAAAAAAAGTTCATGAATTTAAAAATGTTCACGGATTTTATACATAGATCAGATAACTTCAAAAAAGGTCACAAATTTGCCAAAAAAATCAATGATTTTGAATAGAGTTTAGTGAATTTGAAAAAATCACAATAAATAAAAAACTTATCAGCAAATTTGAAAAAAAGTTCAAACATTTTGAAAAAAGCTGAGTTTTTTAAAAGATCATCGATCTGAAAACATTTGGTCAAATTGAAAATAGAGGTTCATTGGATTTCAAAATTTGCATTGAAATTGAAAAAAATTCTACGATTTTGGAAAAAAGTTCAATGAATTTTGATATAGTTCATTGAATTTGAAAAAAGTTCATTCAATTTGAAAACAAATAATAGATTGTACAAAAATAGTTCATCGAATTTCAAGAAAGTTATTCAAATTTGCAAAATTCCATCCAATTTGAAAAAGATCATTGATTTAAAAAATCACAAATTTATAAAAAAAATCGTGCATTTTGATAGAAAGAAAAAACAATAATAAATTAATAAAGTAGTGAAAAGGGAAAAAAGATTCAAGAAAAGAAATTGAAAAAGAAAGAATAATCCAAAAAATGATCCAGAAAAAAACCACAATGACAAGAGAAACAAAACCCGGTTGGAAGCTTCCCAAAATCAGGGTTTCACAAACCTGGGAAAGGATAAATATAAAAATGTAGTATCTAGGCACTAGTGTTGCGGTTAGAACGTATCGATCTTGATTTCGAATCCATCGCGTGCAGCTTTTTTTATTTAAAAACAAAAAGAAAAGGTAATAGGCTGGCCCAGCTCGTAGAGCGGGTTTGCCCTCATTTGTGACTTTGTCGATAGCATCTAATCAGCGAGTACTCCTTGTCGATAGCATCTAATCAGCGAGTTCTCACCAGTTGCCACGTGCCACTTGCTGGGTGCTCCCTCCAGATTTTCTTTCTGTATGCACTGTCAGCTTTTAGACTTTTTTACGGTTTTCCCCTGATTTTCCTTAGGTTTTGGATATAAAAGTTATGGAATCTTTTTTGTGCGAAAAAACATGTTTTTTTTTCTCGGAGGGGCAGAAATTTACTTCTCGTGGAGGCACGAGTCTGCTTCTGTGAGAAGTAGAATCGCGTCTCTTAGGAAAAAGGAAAAACACGTGTTTTTTTCCTTCCGCGAGAGGCGCAGATTTACTACTCGTGGAGGCACGGATTTGCGTCTGCAAGATGAACAATTGTGCCTCTTCTGAAAGTGAAAAAAACGTGCGCCCAATTCGTGTTTTTTATCTGGTTTTTACATGCAAAATGTTCGCGCAAACCTATCAAATGGGATCTAGTTTTGAAGATCTTGACGCGAGGAATCCAACGGTGTAAATGTTTCGAGATTTGGATGCACGTCTTAAAAGATAAAACATTTTGAATAAACGGATCTATAAAAAAAACCTTCAGGTTGCGAAAAGTGACGCACATGCAGGGCACTATTTGTCGCTACCTGGGGTGGGAGTGACCTTTGCGAAGAATATTCCTCAATTAGTGATTTCGGACTTTGTCTCGCCTACTACGCCTCGTAAATGAGCCAGCCCACATATTTTTTATTCCTTGATTCTTTTATTCTTTCTTTACTTTTATTTATATTTCTGAACTAAAAAGACATTCAGGAAATTCCAAAACGTCAATATAGTCCAACATTTCAAAAATGGAACAATTGTTAAATAAATATATTACAAAACTTAAATTTCTTTAAATTTTCGAGGAAACCATGATTTTATAAAATGTTAACCGCGTGTATGATATTTGTTACTGTAGTTTAAAACAATGTTGATAGCATTCTAAATACTTTGACAAAAAAATGGTTCACGAATTACTAGTCGTGGCTTTATAAAAAAATTAATCATGTACTTAAAAAATGATGAACAGGTATAAATTTTTTCCTAGTGTATACACCAAAATTTGTAAAGTGTATGAAAAAAGTAAAAATTAGAAATTATATTTAATAATAAATTATTAATTATTTATAAAATATGTTAAGCATATATTAATAATGTCGCTAATGTAGACGAATAATGTTGTGATGTATACGAAGAATGCATAAATGAAAACAAATAGGCACCAAAACATATGTTTCAAAAAATGTGAATATGGCAAACCAACCTTTGGTTGGATGGTTAGGAGGACAATGGCATCCGAGCCCATCACGGTTCAAATCCTGGTGCTCGCATTTATTTTTGATTTATTTCAGGATTTCTAGCGATGTGCACTCAATGGAGGAGACGTTCCGTCGACTACGAGGCGTCTAAGGTGACTTTATAAAATCTTAAGATGATATGTCAGCTCAATTTCTCGGAGGTGCTCATAGGGGTAGGGTGTACGTGTGTACATTCATATGGGTGAGTGTATGCGCATATATATGAGTCGAAGAAAACCGCCATTGCGTTGACGATTGTGGTTCGCCTGTCCGTATCCAAACAAAATGTAAGCACATACTACCTCTATTTCTAAATATATGACGTTTTCGCAGTTCAATCCATGAACTATGAACCAAACTATGGCAACAACACTGATGTATGCACACATAATACTTACCAACAATCAAATGTAAGCTTATTGGTTGAAAACTACCCGGCCTTTCACGGCTACTCCATCCATTCCAAAATACTTGAAGTTTCACATTTTTCCTAACTCAATTTTTTTAAGTTTGATCATGTACATAGGAAAAAATTAAGCATCCGCAACATGAAATATATATAGTATGAAAATAAATTTTATCATTAATCTAATAAAACTAATTTGGAGTCGGAGATGTTGGTATATTTTTCAATAGCCTCATTCAAAGTTAAGTTGCTTGACATAGGACAAATCTAGAATTTTGATATTTCGAAACGGAGGGAGTGTCATATTATATATTTATATGTTCCCAGGTTTGAGGTACTCCTACTACTCCTAGTTCAAAATACATGTTGTAAAAGACATGGAAATTTCCGACATTGATAGAACAGGTATCTTTATCACTAAGGTCACCAAATATCAACCTAGATTTAAAAAATATGTCAGCACAAAGAACTATATTTTAGGGGGAGCATAAAGAACTTTTATACAGAGGCAAAGCGTATCCAGAAAAAAAAAGAGGGCCCATATTTATTTTGTTTTGACTCAAGGGAGGGCCCATTCACTAGCTCAATAGTTAGAACATGCCGATGAAGCCTTATGTGTCGAGTGGGCCAAGAAATATAATGTTTTGATGCAATAAATGCCCGAAATCACTAGTTAAGGAGTACTCCTTGCCAAGATCACTCAGACTTTCTCAGGTTGCGACAAGTGGCACGCTGCATGTGCGCCACTTGTCACAACCGGGGAGATTTTCCTTTTTTCGTAGATCCGTTTATTCAAAACGTTTTATCTCTTAAACCCTGCGTCCAAATCTCGAACTGCTTTCGCCGTTGGATTCCTCGCGTCGAGATCTTCAAAACTAGATCCCATGTTGATAGGTTTTGACGAACTTTTTTTCACGAAAAAAACCGGATGAAAAAAACCGGACGAAAAAATCGAACCGGGAGCACGGGTTTTTTCCCTTTCCGAAAGAGGCACGCCCGTGCCTCTAACGGAATCACAACCATGCCTCTCGCGGAAGCAAAACCGTGACTCTCGCAAAAGGAAAAAAAGAGAAAACGTGTTTTTTCGTTTCCGAGGAGGCACGGCCGTGACTCTCGCGAAAGCACAACCGTGCCTCTCGCGGAAGCAAAACCGTGACTCTCGCGAAAGCACAACCGTGCCTCTCGCGAAAGCAAAACCGTGACTCTCGCGAAAAAAACCCAGTAAACGAGTTTTTTTCCGTTTCCGAGAGGCACGGCCGTGACTCTCGCGAAAGCACAACCGTGCCTCTCGCGGAAGCAAAATCGTGACTCTCGCAAAAGGAAAAAAAAAAACAGAAAATGCGTTTTTTTCATTCCCAAGAGGCACGGCTGTGACTCTCGCGACGGTAAAACCGTGCTTCTCACGGAAGCAAAACCGTGACTCTCACGAAAGGAAAAAACAAGAAAATGCGTTTTTTTGCGCAATTTGTTTTCGAACATTTTTTTGGTCGAAAAGCTAGGGAAGACCGGTGAAAAACCAAAACGTAAAAAAAACAAAAAAACCGTTTAAAAAGCCGAAAACGCGTGTGGAAAAAGTAGAAAACAAAATCTGGAGGGAGCGCCCAGAGCGCGACACATGGCGAATGGCTGAGAGCGCGCCAAGTGGCGCTGATCGTTGCGAGGCTCCCGAAGGAGCGCTCGTTAATTAGTTGCTCCCATAAATGCCTTGCCAACATTGGATTTATCTTGGGAAGACCGAGCCACCGCCCGGTATGGTCCCCAAAACCCTTCTGGCCACAAAAAATTACGTGATGAAAGAGAGAGGCAAAACCTCTCACACCATCACTAAGGGACAATATTGGATGACTTAGATTTTGTATTACATCAAGCCTTGAGAGTAAACTATAATCATGGCAGTAAGAGCTGAACCAGGTTTTCTTGTTATGCATGGCAATCCCTACTCCCCCATGTGAAAGGCTTATCTTTCAATTTTATGTTGAGTGACATCTCTTTAGAAACTCAATTCTGTTGTGTATGCATTGCATGCTGGAGAAAGATCTATGAAATTCTAAATTGTTAAGATATGTGATCGTGCTAATTTATCATGTTTGACATTATCTATAAGATAAAATGTAAGAAGCATAAGCAATTGCTGAAACTTCAATCCTCGTTGTGTCTGGTTGCAGTTTGATAGTTCTAGAATTGCATTCATGATTCCTAGCCAATTTCTTCAAGATTAAGGACTAGTTAAACATGAGATGTTTTCTAATGAAAGCTCTGACATGGACTGTTCTTCAATATTGAAAAGATTACAATTGTTACACCACTAAGAGTCTGGCTTGATAAATTCAAAACCTCTTTAACTATAGAAATACCAATGATCTGTAAAGATCTCATGACTTGCAAGTCATTCCTCAATCCTACACAAAATCATCGGCGAGGGGAGCAGGCTATGCGCTAAGCCAAGTGCAAGATATATGCATGCACTTCAGCGGCACCTCCAGGAACCAGGCTTATCTTTGCGGCATCCAATCATGACTTTGAGGCTCAATTAGTGAGAGAGAATGTTTTTGCACTTCGATGTGATGACATAATTCCTCTCTCTATTTATATATTGAACAAATATTTAAAGGAAGCCTCCAATAGTAAATTTGAGATTCCTCTTTAATTTTACAAGATATGCTGTCAATAGCTACAGAAGCAACATCGTCTTTTAATATTTAGAATACGGACGTATTGTCGTAACCTTGTTGTGTATAAAGTGTATTCATGTATTTTTTTTCCAATTATTGATAACATCTAGAAAAATTATATTTTGAGAATAAGAATATTTTCCTTATACTGTGACTCTGTTTATGAGGGCGAAAACATTTATTGAGATGGTGCAAGGACGAAAAGATGGATATAAAATCGAGGGTCTTGGAGAAAAATGCTGAGAATGTATGAGGACCCATTAGCTTGAACTGTAAGTATGTATAGTATAATGGTCATATATGTATTGCTAGATTAAATGGTAGTAGATACTACCTAGAAACGGTTTTATACTGTATGTTATTAGCCTAAATTGTAACTATATATGAAGTGAATTAGCTACTAGAAATGCACACTTGCACAGTTGCATGTGGCAGGCAACTTGAAATGCTTAGAAGTTATTTTCCACCATGTGAGATTCCATATCTACTCTAATAATTAACCCAACTAAACATCAATTGATTAGCATACATGCATATCTAATTAATGAGTTTGACTCTATGATAAATTATGTTATCTTGTACATATTGATTAGTATACATGTACCAGCTACCTCCTTTCTTTAGTGGCTAGCTAGCTTATCTTCTTCCTCCCGATCGATTGCATCGGCATGGCGTCCCTAGGCTTCTAAAGATCCAGATCTGAAAAGGAAGAAAAATATCATACTGGGGGAGAGGGGGAGAGAGAGAGAGAGATGGTGGAGGTGGTGCTGCTGGTGGTGGAGGTGCCGCTGTTGGTTCGTCTGCTCCGTGTGCGCCGGCGTCCAGCCGTGAAGCACCCGAACCTGGCGGTGGTGGGGTGCTGCGTTGAGGGCGAGGGGGCGACCACTCCACCAGCGATCCCAGCCACCAAGTACAAGCAAGCTCACCTGGGGCCTGGGCGAGGGGGCGACCAGGACCACTCCACCAGCTATCATCCCAGCCTCCAAGTCCAAGCAGGGCCTGGCCGAGGAGATGGATGGATGGTTCACCGGGACATCACCATCACGTACGTCCTCCTCGACAGCGCCAAGACTTGGGCTCTTCTCGGTCGTCCTCCTCGACCACGCTGGGCACCACGCGCCGGCCGGCCGGAGTAGTCGCTGACCAGGTACGTACGCTCGCCCGCCCTTGGTGCAGCCGCTCGGCATCATCATGTCTTGTGCGCCTGCAAACATGCCGTCCGCTTCCCGCCTCACCGTGCTTCGCCCACCCACACGCGCGGCATCGATCTTGCTAGCTTGTACCACCGGCCGAGGGATTAGCTAAAAAACGGGTTCTGCTCTAGACTCCCACGTTGGTCTTCTTCTTATAGGAAAGGAGGAATGCAAAGTCAGTATGCTTGCTTCACTGCTTGGCCAAACGAGTTTTCCCAGCGAATTTCTTTCTGTAGACGCGCCAATCAAGCTGCGCCAACTCATCAAGTATCCATACCCCCGGCGTGTATTTCATTATTTTACTGGGTTTGTAGTGCTTGTATTTCTTGAATAATTTAAACTCGTACAAAATAAATTATATCATTTCATTCGTATTCGAAAGAAGTTTACAATGGTATAATTTTTGCTCCTGCCGCAGTTGCCCACATTATTGCTTAAATTTATGGTCAAATTTAAATCTCAAAAAGCACGGGCACACTATATTATGGAATGGAGGGAGTATGAAATACATCAATGAATTAATATCTCACAAGAAAATATAGAATGCTAGCTTTCAATAGGTGGAGTGGTGTGCAAGTATGCATGATCTAGACTGAAAGCTAGCCAGGACACAATCGGGTATAGTGAGATGGTGTTATTTTATTATACAGTATGTTTATTTATATACAACAAATAATACATATTTCATTTATTTTTTGTCCAATGTAATGTAAAGATTTCAACTATTTTAGAAGACGGTCCCAATTATTTTGGAATAAACATTTTAACTAAGCCACGAAAATAAATATAGTAGTTCTATTACAAGTGCTTCACTTGTTTTATACACAGAAACATTTTAACTAAGCCAAATTGCTTGACTAGTCGGCCAAGGCGCCACAAAATAGACTATAGACATCTTGTTGGGCCAGCACGACCGGACGCTGACATGCACAACAACGTCATCCCTTCCATTTCATTCCACACACGAGTGAATGGAGCAGATGCTAAAAAAACCGAGTGAATGGAACATCGTGCGGCTCTCTTCCGCAACAGGCACACGGATTCATTGCACCTAGAATTCCACCACAAGCTACGATGTGCTTCAGCGGATGAACAATCCATCTTACTAATGAACATACAAAGTAATTTTACACTACACACACAACGTTGGTAAAGTTTTTTTCCACGAGGACCCAAAGCCATATCACTAGAACAACATAGCATTCCCACACACACAAAAAAACATACATTCGAGTTTGACACACTGTTGAGCCCCCCTTTAACAAAAATAAAAGCAAATACAATTACACATGGCTAAAGGACCACAATCCAACCTATCCACGGTACAATGCTTCGTGGGAGCATATACAAAGAGTCAAAATGGATTCGGCTTCTGGATTTTTCTTTTACTTCTCTAATGTTCTTGTCGGCCGGCAACGGTTACCACATGTAGTCGTTGATGAGCTCCGTACAGGAGTCATCCTTATCTAGTTCAATGTTGGGGCAGCAAATGTCGTCAGGCACAAGCTGCATCCAGGAAAAATCCACATCCGTGTAAACACCTGCTGACATGGGATCGGTCTCTTCGTTGTGTGGGACGGCGCCGCCGAACACGGGATGTATCCCTTCCATGTCCGGGATGAAGCTATCTGACACAGGATGGATCCCTTCCATGTCCCTGACGACGCTATCTGACATTGGATCGGTCTCTTCGTTGTGTGGGACGGCGCCGCCGAACATGGGATGTACCCCTGCCATGTCCGCAAAGATGTCGCCTGGCATGGGATAGATCCCTTCCATGTCCCCGACGATGTTACCTGACACAGGATTGATCCCTTCCTTGTCCGTGTTGGCGTTGTGGAACACGGGGTGGATTGCTTCCTTGCTGGCATTGGCACCGCCGGACATCGGCTGGAACCCTTCGTTGTCCATGTCGGCGTTGTTCGCCACCAAATGCATCCCTTCCTCATCCATGTCGACGCCACTGAGCAGGTCTGGTGATTGGGTCATGGTGTTCTTGTTGAAGATCCGACATAGCACGTAGGTGTCCTAACCAGATCAGATCAACCATTCAGGTGTAGGTGAGTTCTGGAGGTCAATTACAATTTTACTATGAAAAAAGAGTAAGAAAGAAAGATACATGGATACGGTGATCGGGATGGAGGCGGTACTCGTGCATGACCCAGTTGGTCCGTGTGCCCCTAGGTGCTTTGCCGATATGAAACACAAGCGTCTTCTTCATGCCGACTACGATGCCGTTGTGGATGACTGGACGGTCCTTCCCCGTAGACTTCCAAAACCCTTTTAGCGTCGCCCGCTCCATGCGAAGGCCGGTTGGGTACTTTCGAACCCTCGGCGCAAAAAAGTACCACTCAACTTTAGCCCCTGGGTCGCCTGTGCTCGGTGAGAATGATTTGTCTGTGCGCGTATGCAGTTGAAAGGACACGAAACATAAGTCAGTTGACATATACTACTTGACTTATCGAAACAGGTGACCACCGGAGAGAGTAGAATTATACTACGTACCTGGTAGTTGGTCCGGCTCGAACCTGTAGACGTCCACCACCGGGATGAAGTCGAGGTCGATGGGGAGGCCGAGGAGCTTGCGCTTGAGGAACCAATTCACCAGCTCATGGTCCGTGGGGTGGAACCGATACCCCGGTGGTAGAGCAAAGGCGCGCTCCATCTCCGCCGTGGCCGCCGGAACTGTCACGCACGCCATGGCTGCCTGTCTCCTCGGGCGATCGATCCGTACGCCGGTCGGCCTTGTGACGACTGACTGCGAGAAGGAAATTTGTGATGGAATGGAAATGGTAATGGCTCTGTAGTGTGTAGTTGCAGTTGCACACACAGAGAGATGGATATATATATATATATACAGCTGACTGACAAAGGTACAACTCGGCCGCTTATCGAGGAGATGCTCATGCCAAGCAACGCCCAAGAATCATACCACCCACTCATGATTTTTATGTCTACGTGTTCGCCAACGAAGGTGTGGTTGTGGCTTCCGTCGTGACCTAGCGCAGCCATCCGATCACAAATTGGAAGGCTGGATGTAGCTCCGGTGCTGCTCGTAACGACACCGTCGATGTCTTCCCAGATCCAGCTAGGCAGCCACGTTCTAAACCTCTGCTTGCTTGCAGGACCTGTGTAGCGACCAACGGAAGCTTCTGGAGCATGTGTATATTTAACTCCGGTACTTCTCTTTTAATTACCGGAATCAAGCTTTGGTTCGACAGCACACCATATAATTCACGGAATAACTGTCCATCTCCCTCCGTTCCTAAATATTTGTCTTTCTAGAAATTTTAACAAGTGACTACATACGAAGCAAAATGAGTAAATCTACAATCTAAAATATACCGACTCTCTGTATAAGATAAATATTTTGGAACGGAGGGAGTATTATACATATATCAAAATGGCAATTTAAACCTTATTAGGCACTGGCGGGCGTCGGCATGACCATCCTGGGCCGTGCCCCCCACCCCCTCAGTGAGAAATTATGCATAGTGCCGCTGCTAATCTCTCTTCTAATCCCCCGGCTTCGCTAATCTCAGTGGCTATATCTTATATGTGATCTCGTTTGCCTACCCCCCCCCCCCCCCCCCCCCCCCCCCCCCCCCACCCCCCCCCTTTTATTTTTCTTCACGCTCCGGCACTGCTATTAGGGACAATGTATCCAGTAAAGATGTCGGTTTGGTGAAAATCTGAAGACCAAGGGTAAGGGTCACCCGATAAAGAACGAAGGGCAGAGACGAAACATGAGATATGCCACTTAACTCACTTTTACACATAACCCCTCATTAATTCCTACTATTAGAGAAATCCTAACGTCCCTTTGGCTTTTCCTTTTCAAACGATTCCTCATCAATCTTGGCGAGGCCATGGAACCATCACTGTCTCATGCACGTGCATACACACGAAACATAAGTCAATTGACATATACTACTTCACTTGGAAAAGAAAAATCAACTTAATCTCTACTAGCAAAAAGAAAATGGAAATCAAGTCCGTGTGCATAGTGCAGTGATTTTCTGTACGGAACAGGTGTAAATTGGGCTAATTCGAGATTGGTTGGTCCACTCCAAGCAGCGAATGCAAAAATGGCTAAAAAAATCAAAAAACAATGGCTCCTCAGGTTTGATTTGAAATTTATCACCCATAATGGACAACAAATATGAACGCGATCCATATACAATGAAGCAACGAAAATGGATCCTTGCTGCGCTGATATCCCTCCCATCCCATGACGAGAATCACACACATGCACACAAAGAGATGCACGTGCGAACACACGAAACATAAGTCAATTGACATATACCACTTCACTTGGAAAAGAAAAAGCAACTTAATCTATACTAGCAAAAAGAAATTGGAAATCAATTCCATGTGCAGAGTAGAGTGTTTTTCTGTACGCAACAGGTGTAAATTCGACTAATTCGAGAACGATTGGTATACAGCAAGCAGCGAATGCAAAAATGGCTAAATAAAATGCCCCCTCTGTTTTGATTCGAAATTTGCCACCCAATGGCCACAAATATTAACACGATCCATATGCAACGAAGCAACGGAAATGGATCGGAGCTGAGCTGCTACCCCTCCCATCCCATGCGAGAATCAGAGAGAGAGAGAGAAAGGGGGGGGGGGGGGGGGGGGGGGGGGGGGAGGTCATACCTGATCCAAATGGCGCTGTAACGAGTCGGAGAAGTTGATATGGTTGTGTAGAGCCGCTGGGGGGCTTTTATAGGCTAGGCTACTCGATCCCGGTCGTTGATTTGCTAACAACAAATCCAGCCGTTGATTCGCTATGCGGGTTGGTTGACGCGAGAGAAAAGAAGCGGAAACGCCCAAGTGGCATCGGACTCGTTCTCCAGCTCTTTTCTTCCTCGTCGAATTGGCCCACTGTCAGTGTCAGGCCGCGGCGGCGGTGGCGTTTCCTGCACATGCACATGCAGACGCATCGCAACCCGTCGGCACCGGGCCTCATGCATCGTGATCTCCGCAGATTTGTGTGAGGACTTCTGACGTGGACGACCGAGCCTTCGGTACGCGGACCGTCAGGATTCGTGGATTTGAGTTGAGTTGAGTTGAGTTGCTTGGGACCTGTTACCAGGATGTGTGTGCCGACCCAACGGAACCTTCTGGAGTATGTGTGTGTACTGTATGTCTAGGGAAGCAAGTCAACAGGTAATAGTATTGCCGGCATGATAATTTCGGTACTTCTCTGATTCATTACCCGGAATCAAGCTTTGCTACAACGCACACCATAAAATATCTATTGATGTATTATTATACTTTCTCCGTCTCAAAACAAGTGTCTCCAGTTCTTTTCTTCCTCGTCGATTTGGCCCACTGTGCCCGGCGGCGGTGGCGTGCCGTGCACGTGCACATGCAGATGCATCGCAAGTTCGCAACCCGGCCAAGCGGTGCGAGGATTTGGACACGCGTACCACATCCACCGGTTTCCAAACGACGACCAGAAACATGGGCCAGATAAATTAACTACCGTCGAGCCGTTCATTCGCTATCAACTTTTTTTAACGTTATATACTCCCTCTATCCGAAAATACTTGTCGCCAAAATGAATAAAAGGGATGTATCTACACGTATTTTAGTTATAGATACATCTTTTTTTATCCATTTTGATGACAAATATTTTTGGACGGAGGGAGTATTATATTGTACTACTATCTTTTACATACTACTTCCTCCGTTTTATAATAAGAGATTTTTTATATTACACTAGTGTAAAAAATATTTTTATTAAAGCACGGATGGAGTAGTTATTATTTTTAATTAACACATCACAATTGCAGATGCTTACAAACACGTACATGCACTCACTTCTATGAACCCATGCACACACTCGATACCTATGAGTACCTCCAAGATACTGAACCATCATAACATCTTGTGATTGACAAAGTCACCATAGGCGCCAACTGAACGAATATCTCCGAAAAGTCTAAAATAAATTCAAGAAAATGCGAGCATCAGTGCCATGTTTAGGATTAGAACTCTGATGGGCTAGGATACCACTGTCCTCCTAACCATCCATCTACTGGTTGGTTCGCTTTACGTAGTAATTATTATTAAGCCATGTTATATACTAATACCAATAGTGTTTATCTCGTCCGTAAAATTCAGACAACTCTCATAGAATATAACAATCCGCATGTGATGCCTGTTGGAAATATGCCCTAGAGGCAATAATAAAATGGTTATTATTATATTTCCTTGTTCATGATAATTGTATATTGTTCATGCTATAATTGTATTGACCGGAAATCGTAAAACATGTGTGAATACATAGACCACAACATGTCCCTAGTGAGCCTCTAGTTGACTAGCTCGTTGATCAACAGATGGTCATGGTTTCCTGACTATGGACATTGCATGTCATTGATAACGGGATCACATCATTAGGAGAATGATGTGATGGACAAGACCCAATCCTAAGCATAGCACAATATCGTGTAGTTCGTTTGCTAAAGCTTTTCTAATGTCAAGTATCATTTCCTTAGACCATGAGATTGTGTAACTCCCGGATACCGTAGGAATGCTTTGGGTGTACCAAACGTCACAACGTAACTGGGTGGCTATAAAGGTGCATTATAGGTATCTCCGAAAGTGTCTATTGGGTTGGCACGAATCGAGACTGCGATTTGTCACTCCGTATGACGGAGAGGTATCTCTGGGCCCACTCGGTAATGCATCATCATAATGAGCTCAATGTGACTAAGTAGTTAGTCACGGAATCATGCATTACAGAACGAGTAAAGTGACTTGCCGGTAACGAGATTGAACGAGGTATTGAGATACCGACGATCGAATCTTGGGCAAGTAACGTACCGATTGACAAAGGGAATTGTATACGGGATTGCTTGAATCCTCGACATCGTGGATCATCCGATGAGATCATCGTGGAACATGTGGGAGCCAACATGGGTATCCAGATCCCGCTATTGGTTATTGGCCGAAGAGCTGTCTCGGTCATGTCTGCATGATTCCCGAACCCGTAGGGTCTACACACTTAAGGTTCGGTGACGCAAGAGTTGTTATGGGAAATAGTATGTGGTTACCGAATATTGTTCGGAGTCCCGGATGAGATCCCGGACGTCACGAGGAGTTCCGAAATGGTCCGGAGGTGAAGATTTATATATGGGAAGTCATCATACGGTCACCGGAAGTATTCGGGGGTTTGCCGGTATTGTACTGGGACCACCGAAGGGGTTCCGGGGGTCCACCGGGAGGGTCCACCTGCCCCGGAGGGCCCTATGGGCTGTATGTGGAAGGGAACCAGCCCCTAAGTGGGCTGGGCGCCATCCCCCCTAGGGCCCATGCGCCTAGGGTTTGGGGAAAACCCTAAAGGGGGCGCCCCCCTTGGCTTGGGGGGCCAGCCCCCTCCCCTTGGCCGCCGCCCCCCTCTAGATCTCATCTAGAGGGGCCGGCCCCCTTCCCCCTTTGCCCTATAAATAGAGGGAAGGAGGGAGGGCAGCAACACCTCATCCAAGGCGCAGCCCTCCCCCTCTCCAACACCCCCTCCTCCTCCGTTGAGCTTGGCAAAGCCCTGCCGGAGAACTGCAAGCTCCACCACCACGCCGTCGTGCTGCCAGAGTTCTTCCCCAACTTCTCCTTCCCCATTGCTGGATCAAGAAGGAGGACGTCCCCGTGCTGCACGTGTGTTGAACACGGAGGCGCCGTTGTTCGGCGCTTAGATCGGAATCAATCGTGATCTGAATCGCTGCGAGTACGACTCCTTCATCCGCGTTCCTGCAACGCTTCCGTGTCGCGATCTTCAATGTCGATGACTGTCAATGCCCCCGACATGTACAAATTGTACTGTTGGCACTCCTCCTCGACACATACGGGTACAGGCGGCAGAGCTCTGGCATGTACGCCTCGTCGGCTTGCTCCCCTTCGAGGAGTTCGCTGGCCTCCCGGTCTACCCGCAGATCGCGTGGGGTGACCACCCATGGGTTGACGGGCATCTACCGCGGCATACCGTCGGGGAATTTGAGCCTGTGTTTGAGTCGTGGAGATAGACCAGCATAATGCCGTACTCCGGCGCCGCCTGCACCACTGATTGGAACGAGCCGATCCAAATCCTCTCCTGGGTTTCACAGTTGGTGATCTTCGCCACCCATGTACCCCAAGCCGGCTACCGCAGGCCAAGGTATTTACTCTATGACACCGGCAGTTGTGGGATGTCGGGGAAGAGGGACGCACCATACTGCTGCGGGAAGAGGACGCTGCCATGACCACGGGCTCGGGACTGCTTGTGGTGGCATGGATTTGTGCTTCTGATCGGTAGCAGTGATCACACAAGTCTTCGATGGTATTATTTCACCCAAATTTATTGATTCGACACAAGCGGAGCCAAATAATATTTATAAGCCTTAGCAGTTGAGTTGTCAATTCAATAACACCTCAGAAGTTATTTCTCTGCAGAAAAGTATTAGTAGCACAATAGTATGATCGTTTGGTAGTAGCGGTAATGATAGCAGTAGTAACAGTAACAGTGGCAGTAGCAGTTTTATAGTATTTGGAACATAGCAACAATGTGAATGTAAAAGATATTAGATGTGTATAGGATAATGTCTCTATTGTATATTTGGAACAGTAGAAAAATATATTTGTATATGGAACAGTAGAAAAATTATTTGTATTACCATTACATTTTATATAATTTTTTAAAATGTTAATCTTGTATTTGAAAAATATTACATGTGTGTAGGATAATGTCTCTATTGTATACGAAAGATGCACGAATGTGAATGTAAAAAGTAAAACAAAACAATGTTAATCATGTATATATAATTATTTAATCATATGTATGAATAATGACGCACATATTTATGAAAAATGTTAATCATATGTATCAAAAATGTGAAAAATATTAAATGTTCCACATTCAAAAGAAATTTACTTGACATTTAACAAAATGTTTATACAAATGTAAAAATATATTCGTGTAATTCATTAAAACGTTTCGTACATTCAAACAATGTACATCACAATTAAAAAAAATCTTGACAAGTTCAAAAATGTTTATCATTCGAACAATGTTTCAACATGCATTTGAAAAACAATTCAAAACATGTTTTTGTAAAATCTGTTAAACATGTATTTGGAAAAAGAGAAACAGGTATAGAACAAATGTTTTAAGTATACACGAAATATGTAAAACATGTATGAAAAGCAAGACATCAATTGAAAAAGCAAAACCAATGAAAACAGCAAAAGAAACAAAATTAAAGTGAAGAAAAAACCTGAAAGAAAACCCAAAAAAATTGGAATCCTAACTATAAAAAGGAAAAAAGGAAAAAAAATAGCATGAAAAACAGAGTAAACCAAAGCACAAACGAAGAAGAAAAGGAAAACCGAAAATAGGTGAAAAAACAAAAGAACATGAATTAAAAAATGAAATAAAGTAAATAAACCCTGAGCGAGCGAGCCCTACGATGACCGGTATGAGCTGGAACAAAGTCGCGCGCAGCACCCGCGCTACAAAATGGGCCAGCCCACTACTGTCTCCCATACACGATTCCAATTAGGAATCAGTACAGGTGACATATAGCCCTGGCGACATGGGGACAACTGGAGGAGGCAAAAGACTGGATGGCCCGAGTGAGCTCAGTTCGGTGCAGGCAGTGAGAGGCAAGCCGAGCTCCCCAAACGTACATGCCATTCTGTTTTATCACAATGCCTTTCAGGTTAAAGTGTGTAGAGTCCACATACCACCAGATGATCCAGAAGTGTCTACAACCGCAAATCAGATCCACCGCCAAGGCATACATCGATGACGTGGTCATCAAGACTAAGAAAGCAGACAAACTCATAGACGACCTGCGCGAGACAACCCGCTAGGATCCGATCCCTAGAACTACACATGTCACCACCGGTTTGATCAGTGTGTAGCCTAAAAAATTCCCAAAAACATCATGAAAAAAGATTTGATCTCAGGAATAGAGAAGGTATTATTCCCACATTTCCTTATTTCCTCTAACTACGTAGAACAAATACTTTTTTTCCTTCTTCGTTCATGCATGTGGTTGATCTATTCTCTATGCAGACTTGTATATGTTTTGTAAATAGTTTGCTATTTATATTCCAGGATAGCATATTCCAAAAATAAGTAGCAATGCATTTGGTTGAGCCGATTGTGGATAAGTTGTCACTTTGTTAAATGATAGGGTTCAGAACATATTACTAGTATTTATATTGTGATATATTTATAAATGAAAATGGTTAATATGTATCTAAACTTTGTTAAAAGATATAGCTTATGAGATAGCAGCTGGGTGTATATATATGACGACGTAGAATTTCAAGTATACTATAATTACTATCTGGGATATAAATGCAAGGAACTACCTTGGGGTTCTGTCTTAGAATATTCCATGGTACGTAAAAATAAACACAAACAATCAAAAATATTACACAACATATACATAAAATATATATTTACAAAATTATAGAAGTCCCTTGCTTCTCCCTAATTTCAAAAGATGCAACGTATATCTGACATTAATCTCAAACTGTAAAAGATATCTCTATGATTCGATGTCGTTCATCGGTACTATCTTTAATTGTGTAGATCAATCAGCAACATAGTTATAAATGGTTCCATTCTTTGTAATAGATCAAAGGAAATATTTTAAAAATCATCAACTAAGTAGTCCAATGGTAATTTGCAGTAAATATCATTGGAACGACACAAGAAATACACGAGACAAGCAAATCATCTTAAGATGGAGTGTGCGATGAAATATTTGGTTGAGACCAACTTTTCTCGAGTTTGGAACTTGAGTGTATTCCTTTGAGAATACTTGTTCATCAGTATGCATTTTTCCAAAAGATTGTTGAAAAGTTCAATATGGATAAGTCATATCCATCAAAGTTCTATGGTGTGTGGGATCTCTTGAATAATACAGATAAATAACCATTTGTACCTAATGACGGCGACAGATATATATTGGCACCCATGTATCAAGTGCAATTGATGCACTATGTATCTAGAGAACTGCACCATGCATGGTATATAATGTGCAGTAAATTTATCGAGTAGATACAATATATATCTCCAAGGAAAGGACAGTGGATTGGTATGCAGAATATTTTTGATATCTTATCAACACCACAATCTTGGTTTCTATTATGAGAAAAATATAATATATGACCATAGTTGGACATCATGATACGGGGCATATATCATATCCCCTTGATCTCAGATCACAGACTGGTTTTGTCTTCTTAAATAGAGGTACTACCTTTTCTTGAAAGTCAAGAAGACAAACTTTAATGATTGCATCCACTAATCATTCTGGACTCGCTGATTTGTATGAAACATCATGTGAATGTGTGTGGCTTCACATAATGATGAACTTTGTTGAAATTTCAAGTGGGATTAATTGGTAGGAATCACCTACCTTTATCTATGTAGATAATGTTGTTTGCATTACGCAGATGCAGACATGTTATAAAGAGCAACATTACAATGTGTATTGCTTTGAAATTATTTAGCTTGGAGAGTCGCAAAGAAATGAAAAGCTAAATAATTTGCAAATGAAGCCATGTGATGATCTCAATGAGTTGTTCACCAAGTCTTTACCAATTTTTTTTGTTCCAGAAACATGTTAACAGAATTGGTACAAGATGACTTTGTTATTTGCAAGGTCCATCGGAGTGCACTCCTGAACTATGACCTATTCAACATCCTCAAATCTTTGATATTGCACTCTTTTCCATTATGATTATTTTTCCTACATGGTTTCTCATAGAAGATTTTTAATAAGGCAGTAATAATACAAATATTGTAACATGACGTTTTCTCCTTATTTTCCCAATGTGTTGTTGGAAGAAGTTTTTGGTGGCATATTTTGTATATCTCATTATTTTTCAACAGGAATTTTGGAGGAGCATTTTTTTAAAATGATAATTCTATATAGTCAAAGTGGAGATTAGGGGAGTGTTAGAAATTAATTATATTAAATTAAGTGGATAATCTCCTCTTTTTTGTTGTAACTAACGTGCGCTTAGTATGTGTTAACCGTAGCATCCTTCTCTCCCAACTATTGTAAGGAACATGTCGTTCCAAAATGCATCTCCTCGGGGGATATAAATTGTAAAGACATCGTCATCGTCATCATCGTCAACTACATGCAGAGACCATCTTTTGTAGACAGGAGTATTATGTGTATAATTCCTCCACAAGCTAGCAAATACGTACTATCAGGACTATGATTTTCCATGAACATTACCGAAAACTTTTCTCAGCTATGTTAGCACAGTGCCAATCTATCCACGGTAGTATTCGAATTATTTAAATCAGCCAAAGCTTCAGTCTAATCAATGAGTTTGACTCCATGATAAAGTATGCTATCTTGTACATATTGAATAGCACACATGTACCAGCTGCCTCCTTTTTTTAGTGGCTTAATTAATTAGAGCATCTTCTTCCTCCCGATGGAACGCATCGGCATCACCTCCCTTGGCTTCCAAAGATCCAGATCCAAGTAGTCAGCCATCTCCAATCTCATGTGAAAAAATCTTTGTGGGGAGAGAGCCAGACACGTGCATGGTGGAGGCGGTGGTGGAGGTGAGAGGGCGGAAGGTTGTGGCCGTGCATGTAGTCGGTTTGTTGGTCGACCAAGACATCGGCCACACCGCCAACATCTTCATCGCCGGGACCATCTTGCTGTACGGACATCTCGCAAGGAGGGCTTGCCGAGGTCATGCACCTGAGGTGACTCCATGTCGACGGGGAAGAGGTGCCGCCTGGAGATTCCAATTCTGATGTCGGTGAAGACGGGTCGAGGTGCATGCCCCGGGATGCCGGCGAATCCTTCATGCTCGACTACGCTTCCTCTGACCGCACAGGTACTTTGAAAATATGCTTTATCAAAAGTAGCGGATGCATATTCTAAATTGCAAACTATATATGAGTAACTTTATTTCTAGGATTTGTGAATCCTTCACATCTCAATTTGTATTCATATTTCTCAAGGTTAAGAGACCTCAACGTTTACTCATATAAAAGGCTCTAGAAACAAACTATTATTCAAACATAAAATTGAAAATACAACACTATATGACTTAAGGATCAACCTATAGACAATGGAGTAGGATTCTTCTCATTCTTTTCTTTACATTTCTCTATTTTTACTTTTCAGTCGGCGTTCAAGAGCATAACGTCACCAAAGATGAACTGCATCAAGGAATCATCCTTGTCCAGGTCGACTCTAGTGTACCAGTCGTCATATGAGGGGGGCTGCATCCATGAGTTATCCTCTTCCGCAAGGGCTGCGGTGTACCAAGCGTTGACAGAGTTCTCCTCATCCGCGCTGGCGCCGGCGTACACAGGCTGCATCCCTTCATTGTCTTTGTTGGCACCACCGGTATTTCCTGTGCTTGTGCCGCCACGATCGGTGAGGAACGGCTTCTTTCCCTTCCCCGCATGAACACCATCGAACTCGGACTCGACCTGTATGTGATCCTTGTCTGTGCTGACGCTACAGAGCACGGACTCCATCTGCTCCTTGCCCGCGTAGGCAACATCGGACTCGACCAGGATGGGATCGTTGTCCGTGCCGCCGCCACCGAGTATGGACTGCATCGGATACTTGTCTGATTCTATGCCAGCAAGCACATAATGCTTGGGATCCTTGTCTGAGTCGGCACCATCAGACACGTGCTCCATCAAATCCTTGTCTGTGTCGACGCCGCCGGGCACAGACTGCATTGGATCCTCATATGTGTCGTCATCACTGGATAAATCGATCAACGGAGCCATGGTGTTCTTTTTGAAGACTCGACACAATGCATAGGCGTCCTGAACAGATCAACCATTAGGGTGTATGAGAGTTGTGGAGCTCGGTTACAACTTAATCAAGAAAAGAAAGAAATTGAGATACCTGAACGTGGTGGTTGCGTTGGCCGTGAAGACGATACTCGTGCATGACCCAGGCGGTGCGTGTGCCACAAGGCGCACGGCCGGTGTGGAACACAAGCGTCTTCTTCATGCCGACGATAACGCCGTTGTGCATGATGGGGCGATCCTTCCCGGTGGACTTCCAGAACCCGGCGACCGTTGCCCGCCCCATGCGAAGCCCATTGGGGTACTTTCGGGCCCTGACCGCGAACAAGTACCACTCTAGTTTGGCCCCGGTTTCATCCGTGTTGGGCGAGAAGGATTTGCCTGCACATGGTTGATCATCAAGTCAATACATATATAGGTCCGGGCCGTGTCTGCACGTACATGTAGGTGTGTGCGTAGTAGGTACGTACCTGGCAGCTCCCAGGGCTCGTGCTTATACACGTGGACCTCAGGGATGAAGGCGTGGTGGTCGTGGAGGCCATGGACCTTGCGGTAGAGGTAATGGATCACAAGCTCCTGGTCGGTAGGGTGGAAGCGAAAGCCGGGCTGGAGGAGGAGATCCAACGGCTGCACCGGTGCAATATCCGACATGGCCGTGTTTTTCTACAAAGAAAGGATATCAGGTCAACGGCGGAGGAGGATTTGATTGAGAAATGGTGACGGAGAGGCCGCGGACAATTACCCTCAATTCAAGGGTAAAAGTGAAAAGAGGAACTCGACCACAGCCCTAAACAGAAATATAGGCAGCTAATTTAGGTGGCTAAATGGTAATCTTGGTTTCTTCTGCTGTGGGTGTGGAGGGAACTTGTGTCTTGTGTTGTGTCTTGGTTTCTTCTGCTGAGGGTGTAGAGGGACCGCTCTTTTTTGAGCTAATTGGATCGATGGTTTGGATATGGAATGTGGGTGGCGGCTCCTTATATAGACGGCTCCTCCGCCTGGCACCTGGTAGGAGAGTTTCGAATGGTGGAATTGCTTGGTTGCTTTCTTGTTTTCTC
Source organism: Aegilops tauschii subsp. strangulata (assembly GCF_002575655.3). Lineage (NCBI taxonomy): Eukaryota > Viridiplantae > Streptophyta > Magnoliopsida > Poales > Poaceae > Aegilops > Aegilops tauschii. Next base: position 653,476,165 of record NC_053036.3, read on the forward strand.
CGCCCTCAGGGGCTTGACTAGTCGTAAGAACAAGACTTTTAAAATCAACTTAATTCACCTGGAATTAGTTGCTCTGCTACACCACTATCAAACTTTATTTCCTCCAAAACTGCATGCTCTGGGATTGACCTAGCTACTATTCCTAGCTATTTTATATTCACGCCATTTTTTTCTTCTAAAACACACCGTTAAAATCATGAAATATGCCCTTCAAAAAAAATTCATGAAATATGAAAAGGAAAAAAAGAAGATAAAGCGCGACCTTCGTTTCACAATCGATAGTGAAGTGCTTTAATTTCTTATTCTGGAGAAAGAGTTTGAGTGATAAAGTGCGACCTGCCAATGATTAAGTCTGCTTGCAAGCTTGCCCATAAAAAAAATGTCTGCTTTGTCAGTTGGGGATCGATCTGAATGCCTCGGGAGCAACGGTGGGAGGAGAGCGTCGTCTCGTAGGTTGATCGATCGCGCGCCAGGTCTACGTACCACTGCGACTACGCGCGACGTGAACTGCCTCCGCTACCTCTTTCTTTTCTTAAGATAATAATTAGAGATGACAAGCAAGCTAATCTGGCAAACAGGTCGGTCTGCTTCTTGGGAGCCAATCACGCACCGCCACCGCTGCAAACACACGTACCTCCAAATGTTTCTTCTACTCCTCTCGCTCTCTCTCTCTCTCTTCTCGATGTTACGTTCTCTTTAGATCATATGCTATTTTATTATTATTTTACTATCCTTATTTATATACATCGACTAATAAACATATCGTTTAAATATATATTTTGACATAATCCAAAATTAATGTAAAGATTTCTATTATTCTATGCAAAACATGGGGGCCAGTTATTTCACTATTTCCATAGAGTGACAAGAAACTGATTGAAACGAATTCATGGAAATATACATAGTCATCCCAAAATTACAGGCGTTGGTGTGCTCCGCTTATTTTATAACTACTACAGATCATAAGCAAGTGGGTCCTTGAAGAAGAGATAAGCTGACAATATAACTGAGATGTATTGCACCTAGAATTTCACCACACAAAAGCTACAATATATATGCTTGAGCGGATGAGCAATCCATCTTGTTTATATACTATGCTGGACCAACTTTTCATTACACGCACAAAGCTGGTAAAGATTTTTTTTTTCAAGGAGGGCCAAAAGGCATATGAGTAGAAACATCATAGCATTGGAGTAGGAAAATCGTTATAGGAATTGCATGTTATTGGCGCAACACCAACTTCGGACGCCGCTGCCATCTTCGCAAAATAGCAACAATGTTGTTGGTAAACTAATCGACACTACTGAATTCAAGCTATCACAAGCTTGCTCCGAAATCCAACGTTACTAGTGTGCGGGCCCGAACATACGGAGTACGATGACAATACCAACGGCGTTGACACTAGGACAACGCCACTGGTCGATTACTTAGTAGTGGCGCCAGAACTTCCCAGGGCGCCACGTTCACGATGAGTCGGGCCCACATAACAACTACTCGCGTTGGTGGATTTAATTTTGCCAGTAGTGGAATTGAATTTTGCGGCGTTGGTGGATGTTTCCACACAACTATGTACTTAAGGTTGCAAAAATCTACGCGTAAAACTCGCGCCCCATACATGAGTGGCATTGGTAGTTGCATCTTTTGGTGTGCATTTCGTCGCCGGTGCCACTAATGACTGGCAAGAAGAATTAAACGGTAATGCGATCATGAAATCTAGTGTGAAACCAAATAGGTTTGTAGTCCCACCTCTCACACTTGCCCTGCAATAGAATGGTAGGTTGTTCGACGAGGGAACACTCTCTCCCAACTCTTCCTCTCCCACCGAAGCTTCGATCAAGAAGAAGTTTGCCGGAGAAGACAACGCGCAATGGCAGCGAATAACAACATCGTTTGTGCGGTACCAGACTTCATCCCCAACTCTTCATGGGTGTGGGAAGAGACAAAGAACGTCAAGCTGACTCACCGTGAGCACACTGTTTGGGATGTCTTCCAGGTGGTTTTTTCGGATGAACACTACTACACTTTCGGGCCCTAGAAGGACGACGCCATCTTCGTGCAGTTCTTCTACATGGACTCTGCGAAGACTGCCCATGGTCACGTGTGGGGCAGCGGCCCTGAGACTGCGACCTTCTACTCCGTCCCATATGACGTCAAGGACAAAATGCCTCTGACCTTCTACTCCGCCCCCTATGTGCTTCTGAGTTGCGTACTAGCTAACTCTAGCCGAGCGGCCTCCGGCCTGGATCCGCTATGGTGGGCTAAGTATCAGGCCACCGAGCTCCACGTCGATCGATGGCGGCGGAAGACGAAGAGAGCCACCAAGGTGGACCTACATCTACGGCAGGGTAGGAACAGGGGCATCGCGGTGGATCTGCATCGATGATGGCGGCTACATCAGATACAACTTTCGGAGCCATGGTCTTTTAACTGAAAATTTGTCTCATAAATGGTTGTGTAGAATAGCCAGATAGTGTATTGTTGCTGCTGCTCCTACTACTACTACCATTACTACTACTACTACTACTACTATGGCATGCTCTGGTATATTTGTTTATTGTTGGTATATTTGTTAATGGTTGTGTAGAATAACCAGTTAATAAATCTGCATTACTTGGATAATTTTTCATTCTACTATGCTGGACCAACTGGGTGCTATATATATCACATGCAATGTAAGGGTGGACAGCTACGATGCAATAGGTGCCATTATGGTTTTTGAGGGTGATAAGGAGCGGTCATTTTCAAGTTGTAGTGCGTAAATTAGGACATGTCCCTCTTATGGGCCAATGGATGGGAGAAGTTTATTTCAGAGAATGAGCTCATCAGGGGAGAGTATGTAGGCTTCTACTAGAAAGGAGCAGTCCCCAGATTAAGGACTGTCTATTTCTGTAGCCAAGATGATTAGGATGATGATCCATTCGATTCTGAAATTTTCTCTCAAAAAAAGACGAAGCTTACTGAGGATGAGAGTAGAAATCTCTTCGAGATCCTACCACCCACCGAGGACTACATAGGGGTGCCCTTTATTCACCGTTTGACCTAGACCAACATCGTCAAACACAAAATTGTATGTTTTGTATTCTTTCCTATTTTTTGTTCATAATACTGTATCGCGAGATGTCTAACATTGCTTGCTCTTTTTGCTTGTAATCATGGAGACCTTAGAAATTACCTATGAAGAAGATTTTCGGGCTGAACATGCTCGGAGTTTGGCTTTGCTGGAGTACGCCCTGGAGTAGGGTCTGTCACCACCGTTCAATACAAGATGGACAGAGACGGGCGCATATCCTTCTATTAGGCCTGGTGGGAGGAGTTCCTTACGGGAAAGATAATCAATGTTGACAGACCTACGCTAATCACAATAAGGAACATCGGCCGCAATGACTTGCAGATGATGGTTGTGTTCGACGTCATTTAGAAATAAGGTCCAAGACATGAATATGTAAGCCAATGAAGTGGTAGCTAGCTAGTTTGTTAAGATGGGTGTGATACATTTTGATGTTTGGTTTGTTAAGTGGAACAAATATGGGGCTTTGTCGTTTGATTTCAAAATGGATAAACCCTGGTTTAGTTATTTTATGTATTATATAAGCATGTCAATTTACTCTTTAGAAGTCATGTGTATAAACGCCGCCATGCGAGAGCTGTGGCACCATTTTGGCTTTGGCTTGGATGACGATGTCAGTGGCACCCGCCACTGGCGAACTAGTTAGTAGTGGCGGCCACTTTGCCCGCCACAGTTGACATATTAGCAGTGTCGGGAGGGCAACGGTGGATGCCTACCGCAGCAAAGCCCGCCACTGCTAGACTTTTTCTGTAGCAGCGCACTGGGTGGCACCGGAATGGATGGGTCCGAGAGGTGGGATTTTTACTCTACTGATTGTAGGCTTAGTATATTTAAGAATCAGCGGGATTGTGGAGGAAAAGTTTTACTCCTCTAAAGAGAATAAGAATTTGGTTAGGTGTGATTTAGAGAAGCAAAATCGATTTTTTACTACTCCAACGCCTTAAAACTTAAAAGGGATCGGTTGCAGATGCTCTAAGCTGTTCATAGGAATGGCCTCTGCTTTGTTTCTTGAAAAAAGGTTAGCCTCGGAGCATATAGGTACTCCCTCCGTTCCAAAATAGATGACTCAATTTTATACTAACTTTAGTACAAAGTTGGGTCATCTATTTTGGAACGGAGGAAATATGTCACTTCATCATGTGCATATGGCGTGCAAGGTAGAGAAAGCGCGTAAACAGATAAGTCACATGCATGCCAGCTGGCTGCTTTGCGGGACCCAGTGGTCAGTGTCTCGTGATCAGCTACTTAAGACGCCTGCCTGCCTGCCTGGCCCGGCCGCCCCAAAGTCAAGTTGAGAGTGTCGCTGCCTGCAAACCTGAATAGAATACCAATCCTCCTCCCTTCTTCACCCAACCTCTCTGCCATGGCAATGGTCATCATCGATGGATTGAGTACATTAGTTAGCTCGTTTCGATTCCGCCGCCGTCGGTGACGATGGCTCCCCGTGGCTCGCTCGGCCATGCTGCTTGTTAGGCTTCGGCCGCAGTGGCGGCGAGCCCGGCTCCCAAAGGCCGTCTATGGCGCAGGCGGCGGGGTCGGGGAGATGAGGAAGCGGGGCGGCGGCCCTGGTGAGGTCTGCGGAGGCGGCGGCTCGGCGGTTGGGTGTGGTGACGAGCATCTCGGCGTCTCCATCCGCGTGGGGGAGACCGAGTCGTTGTGGAGGTAGGTGAGGAAGCGGTGGCCACTCGCCAGCGAGCTCCTGCAACCCGGTGTGGTTGTGGGTCTTGTGGCACGCCTGGCGCCGGCGTGGGTGGGCGCGGTCCGATGTGCCCCGCAGTTGGGCGAAGTGTGCTGCTGCTGCCGGCGTGGTGCCGGCGGGCTCACCTTCTTCATCATCACATTCACACGGTACCGTGTAGGCCTGGAAGCTCTTCTGGCTTGGCCAGGAGCTCTCTCCCAAGGCCAGGCCAATCATTAATCGATTGAGTCAGTTAGTTAGCTCTTAGCTGGTTTCGGTTCCATCGCCGTCGCCTGCCTTCACCTAGCTGGTCACCGGCGAATCGAGCTGGATTCATTCATCGCCTCGCTAGATCGCACCTCGTGTCGTAGAGGTCTCCGCTACCTTCACCTCTGTTTCTGAACTTGAGTAGTAGTTTCCATCTTCTCCTCTGTTTCTGAACTTGATCGTTCCTTGAGCACTTGCATAGGGATAGCTTGAGGCCCATCCCATTCCCTTGATGTCTCTTTCCTTGTTCTTTCTGACACTAGGTTACAACAATTTAGTCAGGATCTGCATGGTGTGCAGTGGAATGACACTAGGCCTAAGAATAGGAATGAACAAGCACAGGGAACGGAGGGGATCCCTGAACGCCATGCTAACCATGTCTTGAAACATGTGGTCATATTCCCATGGCGGCATCATACACCAACCTCTAACAAACATATCCTGAAACAATCTGCTCACGTGAACCGTTTGGTAGCAAGAAAGTGTTGCTCATGCTAGTACTTAGGTTCCAAGCAAGGAAGCGAGCCGAATTGTTGTGAGCTATCATGCTTTCGATTCTCCTTCCAGTTTCTCAAGCGCGTACACAGCATGGTATAAAACTCCGACTGTCCCATCGTGTATATATATTTGGTATCAATGGTCTCGAACTCTCAATACGATAGGCCTAGCCTCCAATTTGATTCATTAGTTTCGTGAGAATTTGAAGGAAGCCAATTCCACACATAGGATGCATAATTGCTCTCTTTGCCTTCATGGGTCAACGGCATATGATGGAATATATGACCGTTATTCGACCGTAGTAATATGCATTGAAAGCGAGTAATATTCAGATTAAACACTCTTTTCACACCCAGTTCCTAAGACTGTTCATCTTAGAATATGCATTGAAAGCGAGTAATATTTATGGCCTTTGCATCCGAACATGGTTGGACCTGGCTGTAAAAAGGAAATTAACGTTTTATTTCTTGGATTGGGATTGGAGGTTCACCGTCACATTCCCTTTCAGGTCTCATGGAACTTGAGTGTAGCCTCCGTTACCTGAGGGAGGGAGGGAACAGACGAGAAAACTTGAGTAGTGGTCTCCGTTTAGTCCTCTGTTTCTGAACTTAGAGCTTTTTCATTCATGTGATGCCTCTTCGTCAGTCAACAGTTGGATAGGGATAGCTTGATGCCTATATACTCTTACATATATTATCTCTTACCCAAAAAAGGACCTTCTTTTTATATTGATCAAAGATGTTTAAATAAAGATATATGAGCACTGCTCAAGCATTGATTGAAGTGTTCACAATATTCACTGACATACATGACTATGAGTATAGAATAAAAACACATTTCTACTAGTGTACACGATATCTTACGGGCAAATGAGGCTCAAATCATAGAAGTTTATTTAGTATAGCAACATAAGTGAGAATAACATCATAACATCACATACACATGTGCACTAAGGTCTAGTAGAATAATCTAGAGTAGGGGCGCAGACATGAGCAAAAGATAAACAAGGATGTTGCGGCTCTTCTTATGGCAGGACAACAATTTCATCAAATGGAGCGGCGCCTTCGTCTGGGGAAACAGAAAAGTTGTTATTACCTGATTCTCCATTTGGAAGGTTTTCTATTCTCTGTTTCAACAATTTAATCGACATGGTTCGTTGAATCCTCTCCGAGAATGTTTCCATCCCCACATATGCCAGGAGGAGCCAAACAAAAGAGAGATACTCCACACCGGAGCCTAGACTCTTGGCATGCAGGTAGCCTCGGCATCTGCCAGCCGAAAAGCAGAGCATCTCTAACCACACGCCTTGGATCACCTTCCACATCTTGCTGTCATCACCTATATCCATGAGCCCTTTAGCAAGTACCCAAGCATCGTAAATTAAATTGATTTTCAAATCCGCATTGTGCTTCAACTTATCAATGGTTTTCTGCGCAATCCCCTTTTCCTGATTGGATGTTCCCTCACCTTTGAGGATGTCTCTGAGTTCTCGATATACAGTTTTGAAAAGATTTCTTCGACTGCCTGGCATTAACATCTCAGGATTCATAAACAATAGGTGCATCATGTAATTGGATATTTCTCTAGATCGAGTTGCACATTCATGGTCAGGGGGTATGTCCATCTGCTGGAAGCAGAAATCTGTGGCAATGTGCCAAAGAAGGACACTCTCATCAAATGGCTTCTCTAAGCTCCAGCCCAGGCTTTGATCACAGCTCTCGCGCACAAGTGTCCACTGGCCCCTTATGTCGTTGAACTCCCTGTAACTCTCAGCGTCTTTTATATAATCCTTCCACCCATCTCGAACATGCTGATGGACTAACTTTGTGATGTCCATAGACGAGTAGCAAGGCTCCATGGACCAATTTTGGTCAAGGATGTCCTTGCATTGGAAGAATCTCATGAATCTCACGAACATGTTATGCCTTCTGTTGCGGGCAAAGTATCCTAGAACGCTATGTTTGTCAACCTTGTCGGGCCACTGCTTGTATTTAAAAGAGTCTTTAACTTCTGATGTGAGGCCCTCTAGCACAATAGTGCCAAACACTAGCACGAGTGTCACTGTCCGATCCACACCTTTTTTTGAGCCGCCGTCATCTGATCTAGTGATCTAGGGTTTCCCCCGGGGGTAGCAGAGAGTGGTCTTGAACTTCTCCACGGTGATGCCCTCACGAAGGGAACGACGCAGACAGCATCGCCATCGCTGCCCTTGGCAATAGCCAATAGCAGGTTTTCACCCAGATCTGATCGAAGACCTCCATCTCTCATGCACGGGCCGCCGCCATCCCTGCCGGGATCTAGATGATCCAGGCTGCCGCTGCCAGATCGCAGCAAGGAGAGGTCCCGCCACGGGTCAGGCCGAGACCGCGCCCGTAGGACCAGATCCGCGATGGATCCGTGCCCGCGCCGCCGCCCCAGAGAAAACCCTACGCGCAGCCGCCACGGCCTGGCCACCTGCTCGTGCTGCCGTCTGGGCGTCGCGCCGCCCGATGCGTGCTCGCCGCATCAGCCCCAAGAGTCAGCTGCACCGCCACATCTCGCGCTACAGCCGCACGCCGGTCGGAGAAGAAGGGCCCCGCCACCGCCGACGTGCACCGGGCTTCGCCTGACGGCGCTTTTTGGCGGCGGCGAGGGAAGGGGATGGTGTAGGAGGTGGTCGCGGGGTGGGGGCTAGGGTTCCCCAGCCGCCGCCCGTGAGAGCAACGCGAGGGAATGCGAGTGGAGACATGTATCAGATTTTGTGCTCTAGCTTTCTGCAGTCAGTCAATCTGCAACGCCAAATTGCATGAGTGTGGCAACTGAGGAGTGAGCAAAGCTCAGCAACATCACATAACGGCATGCCGCGGTTTGTACAAATTGACAAAGAGAAAGAAAATGTTAGTAACAATGGGAAAGAACAAAAAATATGGACAAGGGGAGAATCATTTTTTAGGTCACACATGACACCATTAGTAGCAACTAGCAAAACGGCCCGTGTTGCAACGGGAGAAAAGAAATCTTCAATGGTCATGACCACATTTTGTCAAATCACCGAGATACACTATCACTCTCATTTTGGTGAAATCGTGAGCAATTTTTCAAAATCGTGAACATTTTTAAAGTCGTGAACAAATCCTAAATCGTGAACATTTTTCAAATTCGTGAACATTGTTACATACTTTTGAATATTTTCTAAAATCATGAGCGTTTTTTACTATTTGCAAACATTTTTTGAATTGTGAACATTTTGTAAAATATTTATCTTGAACAGGCAAACATTTATAGAACCGACGAACAATTTTTGAAAATTGTTTGGTGGAACAATTTTGTAAATTCACAAATATTTTCAATTCCCCGCTCAGTTTTTATTATGTTTCCCACGAGGACCCAAAGTGCAGCACCGGCCATGGTTGGCTCCACCGTGCGGGGAGATGGCTCTCCACGCCTTGCCTGCCTTGTGACGAACGACTGCTGTGCTTTGGGCTTGTGCCTAATACGTATTTGATTTCGGATCTGAATATTTTTATGTCAATATGAACTTTTGTCTTGAATCTTTCGGATCTGAATATTCATATCACAATTAAGAAGATTTACATTAAAATTATGCCAAAGTATCACTCCGCATCAAGAATTCTTTTTTTTTATCATTTACCTACTCGAGGACGAGCAGGAATTAAGCTTGGGGATGCCTGATACGTCTCCAACGTATCTATAATTTTTTATTGCTCCATGCTACTTTATCTACTGTTTTGGACTATAATGGGCTTTATTTTCCACTTTTATATTATTTTTTGGACTAACTTATTAACCGGAGGCCCAGCCCAGAATTGCTATTTTTTGCCTATTTCAGTGTTTCGAAGAAACGGAATATCAAACGGAGTCCAAACGGAATAAAACCTTCGGCAACGTGATTTTCTCACCGAACGTGATCCAGGAGACTTGGACCCTACTCCAAGAAGTGCCAGAGACGGTCACGAGGGTGGAGGGCGCGCCCCCCTACCTCGTGGGCCCTCTGTTGCTCCACCGACGTACTCCTTCCTCCTATATATACCTACGTATCCCCGAACGATCAGAACAAGGAGCCAAAAACCTAATTTCACCGCCACAACCTTCTGTATCCACGAGATCCCATCTTGGGGCCTGTTCCGGAGCTCCGCCGGAGGGGGCATCCACCACGGAGGGCTTCTACATCAACACCATAGCCCCTCCGATGAAGTGTGAGTAGTTTACTTCAGACCTTCGGGTCCATAGCTAGTAGCTAGATGGCTTTTTCTCTCTTTTTGGATCTCAATACAATGTTCTCCCCCTCTCTTGTGGAGATCTATTCGATGTAATCTTCTTTTTGCGGTGTGTTTGTTGAGACCGATGAATTGTGGGTTTATGATCCAGTATTATTATGGAAAATATTTGATTCTTCTCTGAATTCTTTTATGTATGATTGAGTTATCTTTGCAAGTCTCTTCGAATTATCCTTTTTGGTTTGGCCAACTAGATTGGTAGTTCTTGCAATGGGAGAAGTGCTTAGCTTTGGGTTCAATCTTGCGGTGTCCTTACCCAGTGACAGAAAGGGTTGCAAGGCACGTATTGTATTGTTGCCATCGAGGATAACAAGATGGGGTTTTTTATCATATTGCATGAATTTATCCCTCTACATCATGTCATCTTGCTTAAGGCGTTACTCTGTTTTTAACTTAATACTCTAGATGCATGCTGGATTGCGGTCGATGAGTGGAGTAATAGTAGTAGATGCAGAATCGTTTCGATCTACTTGTTTCGGACGTGATGCCTATATACATGATCATACCTAGATATTCTCATAACTATGCTCAATTCTGTCAATTGCTCAACACTAATTTGTTCACCCACCGTAGAATATCTATGCTCTTGAGAGAAGCCACTAGTGAAACCTATGGCCCCCGGGTCTATTCTCATCATATCAATCTCTATCACTTTATTTACTTGCTTTGTTTTTACTTTGCCTTTTACTTTTTTACTTTGCATCTATCTATCAAAAATACCAAAAATATTATTTATCATCTCTATCAGATCTCACCCTCGTAAGTGACCGTGAAGAGATTGACAACCCCTAAGCGTTGGTTGCGAGTAGCTATCGTTTTGTGTAGGTACGAGGGACTTGTGCGTGGTCTCCTACTGGATTGATACCTTGGTTCTCAAAAACTGAAGGAAATACTTACGCTACTTTGCTGCATCATCTTCTCCTCTTCGGGGAAATCCAACGCAGTGCTCAAGAGGTAGCACTGCCCAGGAGATTCCTTGCCTACGCTCCACGGCTGCCTCGGGTGCGGGCGCGACATTGGTGGAGGCGCCAATCATTGGCCCCCAAGCACCTCCCTCGGCTGCTGCGCCAATCATTGGCCCTCAAGTTCACCCCTCGGCTGGGACCAGGACGCAGGAAGTTGGAAGGAGTCCGGTGAGTGATCGACAGCTGGCGGTTCTCGAAAGGAGACAAGACCAGAGCCAATCAGAGAGCTCCTCGAGGATCCCGAGGCTGTCGGGACCCGTGCGGCGATGGTTAGTGGAGATGTGCCATCGGTTGTTGAACTGGATCACGGCAAGCTCGCTTCGGCTGACGAGGAGGGCCCACTGGACCAGCTGCCCCTGGACGATGGCCACGTGCTGGCCTCGCCTGATGGATATGCGCCACTCGCCTGGCGGGCAGGAGGCCATCTGTGCTGATGGGATGAGGGATGACCACCGCGCACTCAGCGGCCATGCAGCCAATGGAAGTTGCATGCAGAGACTTGCATGATGGGAATCATGCATTGGCAATCATCGAGCACGTTCCTGCGGATGAGCTTGCCGCTACGACTGCTCGCCCCACGTTATGTGCTAGAGATGAGGAGCCGGAAGAGGAAAACACGGACGGTATGAATGCACAGGAGGTGCTGGCTTATAAGAAGCTCAAAAGATTTTGCTCCAACATCATCAAGAAGCTTGCCCCGCCGCTCCTCCGTGAAGTACAGGCGTCTCAGCTGTGGCCTGATGCTGAACCGTTCACCCCAAGACGCACGACTAGAGCGACCAAGAAGGCTTCGGCCACCAGGAAACCCGAGGAGAATCAGGTTGAGAATGTGTTGTTGCACGCATTGGGGCTGGTCCCAGAAGATCTTGTGGTGGATGACGGGATGGTGCATGAGCTGAAGGCGCTATTCGATTCGCCGCTCCATGAGCAACACGTTCGGGTCATTGCAGCCTTGTTTGGCAAGACCATCCCACCGAGAGATGAGATGGAGGCGAGCGGCGCTGTGGTCATTTGCGCGCAGTAGAGGCTGCGGCTTGGTGGGGAGTGGACTGTTTCCATGGATCTACACCCACAGGTGATTTGCTGGAATGTGAGGGGTCTCAACAATCCAGCCAAGAGGAAAGCTGTGAGAGAATTTCTAGGCTCGGTGAAAGTGAACTTAGTGTGCTTGCAAGAGACCAAGCTAGATGTTATTGACCAGTTCATTGTAATGCAATGTCTCTAGGACCATCTTTTGATGGTTTTGCGTACTTACCGGCCATAGAGACGCGAGGTGGTGTGCTCCTCGCTTGGGACAGCTCGGTGCTAACCCTTGACAATATTCAGTTCAATACTAATTTTGTCACGGGTCTAGTGCACTCAAAAGTGGCTGAGCCATGGTGGATTTCTACTGTCTACGGGCCACAGGGGGATGAGCTAAAAACGCAATTTCTGTAGGACTTGGCTATGAGGCACTCTATTTGCCAAGGTCCTTGGATGGTGATGGGTGACTTCAACATGATTCTCTGCGCTTCGGAGAAAAATAACACTAACCTCAACCGTGCAATGATGAAAAAATTCAGAAGCTTCGTGGATGATCATGCGTTGAAGGAGATGTACATGCACGGACGACGCTTCACTTGGTCGAATGAACGAGAGTCACCCACCCTGACCAAGATCGACGAGTGCTTATCTCGGTGGATTGGGAGCTCGAAAACGCGGAGTATCTTTTGCAGGCTCTATCCACCAATGTTTCCGATCACGCGCCGCTGCACCTTTCCACTAGTGTGGGCTTCTGCCCAAAGCATAGATTCAGATTTGAGCTGTTTTGGACAAAGCTTGATGGATTCGAAGACGCAGTGAGGGAAGCCTGGACGTGTGACGATTGTGGATCCATACAAGCGACTAGATGCGTTGCTCAGGAATTGTGCGTGCTCATTACAGTCTTGGGGGCAAAGGAAAGTTGGCAATGTCAAACTGCTCATGAGGGTGGCGTCTTGGGTCATACAAAAGCTAGACGTGGCTCAGGAGGACATGCATTTGAGCGACCTCGAGAGCTGGTTGCGGCGCACCTTAAAGCAGTCCCTGCTAGGCATGGCGGCTCTGGAACGGACCATCGATCGACAACGGTCTAGACTTAAATGGATCAAGGAGGGAGATGCTAACACTAAAGAAGATCGAAGAATTTCAATGCACACATCAAGTGCGGAGAAGAGGTGATTACTGACCAAGCGGGGTTGGAAGAGGCCTTCTCGCAAGCTTACGAGCGTCTCCTGGGTACGGCTCAAGCGAGAGATTACGCACTCGACCTTCAGTACCTTGGCTTGGAGCCAGTGGAATTAGGGGAGCTGGAAGCAATGATCGCGGAAGAAGAGGTTTGGAAGGTTATCTCTGGACTCCCATCGGATCGAGCGCCTGGGCCTAATGGTTTCATCGGCGCATTCTATCAGCGTGCATGGTCGATCATTAAACATGATGTTATGGTGGTCTTCATGAAGCTATTTGTGGTGATGGTAGAGGTTTTGTGAAGCTTAACAAGGCTCATATCGTGCTTATCCCAAAGAAGCCCAATGCGGAGGAAATAGGAGATTTTAGGCCAATAAGCCTTATACACAGTGTCCCTAAACATTTCGCCAAAGTGCTGGCCAATCGCCTGAGAACGCGCATGCCGGAGGTGGTTGGAGCCAATCAGTCCGTGTTCATCCGAGGCAGGCACTTACACGATGATTTCCTACTGGTGCGTCAAGTTGCTCGCAGGTTGTATGCCCGTAGATCCCCTGCGGCCTTTCTCAAGATTGACATATCGAGAGCTTTCGATTCCCTGTCCTGGCCATTCTTGTTCGAGGTGTTGATGGCTAAAGGCTTTGGCAGGGGATGGATCAAATGGATTGTTGTGCTCCTACACTCAGCTAGCACCAAGGTGATTGTCAATGGCATCCCTGGAGACGGCATCTATCATGCTCAAGGATTACAGCAAGGAGACCCCATCTCTCCAATGTTGTTTGTGATAGCAATGGATGTGCTCTCGGCTCTTGTCAAGAAGGCTATGGAGGAAGGTGTTCTTAGCATGTTCTCTGGAATCTCATCCATGCAGAGGCTCTCCATATACGCGGACGATGTGGCCATGTTCATTAGACCGACGGCACAGGACCTCAACTTTGTCAGGAGGGCGCTTGAGGTGTTTGGCATGGCCTCGGGGCTCAGGGTTAACTATCGCAAGACCTCAGCCATCCTGATCAGAGGTGACAGCAGCGACCGGGCTCAGGTGGAAGAGATACTTCACTGTGACCTGGCAGAGTTCCCTTGCCGCTACCTTGGTCTGCAGCTCGCCATCAAGTGCCTGACTAGAGCTCAGTGGCAGCCTATGCTGGACCAGGTCAAGCATTTTGTGCCGGCCTGGCAACGGGGCCTCATCCAGAGACCTGGCCGGCTCGTGCTTGTGCAAACTGTCATTGCGGCAAAGCCGGTTCACCACTTCATGATCACCGATGCTCCTGACTGGGTGTTTGAGGAAATCGACAAATGGATGAGATCATTTTTTTTGGGCTGGGAAAGACAAGGTCAATGGAGGACAATGCCTTGTGGCGTGGGACACGATCTGCAGACCCAAATGCTATGGTGGATTGGGAGTAAAGAACATGAGGCTATAGGAATTGGCACTCAGAGTGCGTTGGGAGTGGCTCAAGAGGACTGAACCACAAAGGCCATGGCAAGGGCTGCAAATGGTCGACGACCCGGAGGCGAGGGCAATTTTTGATAGCCTTGTTGGCATAAAAGTTGGATCGGGCACTAAGGTGCTTTTCTGGAGAGATCGATGGCTGCACGGTTTCGCGGTTGCTGACATCGCACCTTTGATCCTGGGCTCGGTCACGCCAAGAATCATCAACAGCAGGACGGTCCAGCAAGCCCTTGAAGACAACAGATGGTTGCTGGATGTTCAGGAGAACCCATCGTTTATGGCACAGATACAACTCATGCACCTTTGTCATGCGATTGCCACCGTAGAGAGAAATCCCGAGGAACCGGTCATCTTCACTTGGCCATGCGCTGCATCGGGCAAGTACTCCGCAAGATCGGTGTATGACAGACTCTGCATGGGGCTTGAGACGTTCCAAGCTGCCAAATGCCTCTGGAGAAGCTGGGCAACGCTGAAATGCAAAAATTTTATGTGGCTAGCGGTGCAATATAGAATCTGGACGTCCGACAGAAGAGCTAGGCATGGCTTGCAAGACCGGCCCTCGGCTTGCTTCGCCTGCCTTCAAGACGAAGACAACGTGAACCACATCTTTGCCCACTGTGTCTATGCGAAGGAGGTTTGGCACCACATATGGGATCTCCTGAGAATCAACGTGCAAGCGCCCTCACCTACGGACACCTTATCCGATTGGTGTCTTAGGGAAAGGAAGAGCTTCCATGGGCGGGATAGAAGAGGTTTCGACACTTTGGTTACGGCCGCCACTTGGTCCATTTGGAAACAGAGGAATGCTCGGGTGTTCAACCGCCTTGATCAACAAGTGACTCCTAGTGTATTGGCCGACAAGGTGCACGCGGAGGTAGAAGAATGGAGACTCGCAGGTGTCGGTGTGGGAGGGTTACAACGCTTCGTGAGAAGTTAGCTCTAGGTCCTTAGGTGTTGGTGTGTGTCTCATGTTGGGCCTTGTGTTCGCACTATGCCTAACTTCTTGTACATACATTCTATCTTCTGAAAAAAAAATTCCATTATCTAGGATCAACTTGTTAATCCTTTCTTGCAGGTAATGAACCTATTAGCCCATACATTGCCGCCCAACATGTGTCAGTTGCTTGGTAATTATAAAAGAAAATCACTGCTCTTTTCCCGGAAAGCCCATGCCACTCCGCCTTGTCTATTGCTCGGTTATTATATTGATACTGTGGATCTATTTATGAGAGCCAACAAAATTTATTAAACCGGAAATGCGGGCATTGTTACAATTTTTCACTCATCAAGCTAGAGATGGCAATAAAAATTTGTTCGGGAATTTTTTATGAGAGTTTTGAGGAGTTCTAGGTTTAGGTGAAGGGCTTGGGGGAGTTAACCCTCCAAATTAGAATTCCGAGGGAATGATTAGAGATTATAGTTTTCCTCCACGAGCAAATAGGACTCTATGACTATCCATGGAATTGTGATTGTGAACACAGAGTTTTTCTCAATTATATGTTACAGTCCATTGAAACATTGAGTCTAATCAATGAGTTTGGCCGTGTCATCGCCATGATAAAGTATATTATCTTCTGCCTATTGATTAGCATGTGTACTTGCCTCCTTTGTTTAGTCTCTTATAGAGGTTAATTAGATCATCTTCTACCTCCCGATCAAACACATCGGCTTCGGCATTGGCATCGTCATCGCCTCGCTTGGCTTCGTAGCTAATAGTCGCAAATTCCAAAAACCACCGTCGTAGAAATCACAAGAGAAGAAGTTGAAAGATATGATTTATGAAAAGAACAAGTGCATATTCTCAATTTCAATTCATAGTCAGAACACTTTCGAAAAACATTTCTTGAGGTTAAGAGACCTCAACATTCACTCATATACAAAAAAGGCTCTAGAAAATATTATTCAAATATAAAGAAAACACAACAACATATATGACTTAAGGATCAACCTATACACGATGGAATGGGAGTCCTTTGATTCTATTCTTTACTTTTCTCTGTCGTTCCCTGTCCGTCGCCAGCGCTGCGGTACCAAGCGTCGTCGAAGATGAACTGCAGGAAGGAACCATCCTTGTCCACGGCGACTCTGGTGCACCAGGCGACGTCAGAGATAAACTGCATCCATGAGTTATCCTCTCGCGCGACGGCGCTGGTGTACCAGGCGCCGTCGGAGATGAACTGCATCCAGGCGTTGTCCTCATCTACGCTGGCACCGCCGGCCACGGGCTGCATCCCTTCCTTATTCGCCTCGAGGCCAACAGGTATGGAGTGCATCTCGCCCTTATTCGCCTCGGATGCAGCGCCGGCCATGGCCCCTTGGCGATCGGCTTGGACTTTTTATGACGACCGACTGCGAGAAGACAAGTTAAGTTAGCTTTGCCGTGAGCACGCAAAAATGTAACGGATCACGGGATTCGAGCTGAGCCGATGTCCCTGATGAGAGAGAGAGAGAGAGAGAGAGAGAGAGAGAGAGAGAGAGAGAGCTGGGATGGGGGCGGTGTAGGGAGCGAGCGACAGCAGAATTGAAGCGGGGATGGATGGAACGCAGAGACACACAAGAGCTGGGCTGCGTGTGCTCTGATCCGTCCCATATATAGGAATCCATGCAATTAATAAGTGGTACTATTAGGACTTCATTAGTCATGCGTGCACGTTAGCCGTGCGATTACTTCAAACATCAATTCAATTGACGCGAGGTTGAGCATCGATATATCCGAAGGAGGGAATTTAAAAAGTTGCAAAAATGAAAGTATGGGCACAAACTCTACACCGCCCGGAGGAGCTTGTGCCTGAGGTAATGATTCTTTCACCACATGTGCAATGGCGCCTATATCTATGACTGGAGTAGCTTTTCTTTCACCATATGTCTCGGCTTTCTTGTTTTTACTTACATACATACATAGTTTTGGTGACCAAAGGAAAAGAGAGACAAATCAAGTCAAACACTCTTGCGCGAACCTGCCTGGGAGGTTCCGACCAGAGGAGAAAGCGCGTACACATATAGGCCCAGCCACGGTGTGGTGATGGGTGGTACCCACTTGTCACTGTCTCATATGATGAGCTACTTAAGAGCAACTCTAGCCGATCCCCTAAATCTGGTTTGAAGAAGAAAAAAAATGGTTTTTTCTCTAATCAGCACCTAACCAAAGCCTAATAAACCTTACAGGGGTGAAACTTTTACTACGAGTGACGCGTGACCCTTAAATATACAGAATTGATAAATCCCAAACGTTTGGGATTTGACCAAGGCAAATCGAACGTTTTTATGGCAATTTTAGTCCCACGAGCATGGTAAGTTTAGTTGGCATGCACGGCAATTTTTTGGCTAAAAATACACTGATCACAGATTTGCCATGATTGTCAATGAAAGTTGTCATCCTCACATTACTGAAATTGCCACAGAAAATGTTGGATTTCCCATGATCAAACACTGAGCGTTCGGGATTTACCGGGGTCCTAAATTTACACCTCCCCATGGCTGCGGAGTACAAATCCAACCTCTTCAATCCTCTCTGTTGCCCCTGCACCCAATCCCTACCGCTCAACCTCATCCGCACCCACTCTAGCGCTGGCCTGCCGCCGATATGAACCAACATCATCTCTTAATGTTTCGAATATGGACAATTATGGCAACTTTTTGTATAGAAAACATATACTACCATTTTTTCCAATTATTGATCAAATGATCAAATCTACAAAGTTTATATCTACCAAATCAAAATATATGCCTTATACTGTGACTCCATTTATGCAAGCAAAAACAATTATTAAGATGGTGCAAGGAAGAAAAGATGAATATAAATTCCAGGGTCTTGCAGAAAAATGCCAATAATGTACGACGACCCGTTAGCTTAAATTGTAAGTGCACATAGTATAATCGAAAAGCGGTCAATGTATTACTAGATTAAATTGTTGTACGTACTACCTAAAAATGGTTACTAGCCTCAATAGTAACTATATATGTGAAAATTAGCAACGGCGCAGGGGCACCTTGGTGCCCGTTTTCACAAAACATTTTTCTACAACACAAAGAAAACTGATTTTTTTTGTCAACACACAAACACACACACACACACACACACACACACACACACACACATTTATGTTCTGTATCTGCAAGATTTCATCTCATTTTACTCTCACACGTGGCGTACAAAAGAAAAGACAAATATATATTTTCAAATGGGCTCCATTCTTTGTTATTGGGCCAGAATTTTGTTTTTTTTTGTACAGCTTACACATTACATTTTTTTCAGAACGAAGTTTCATGGATTCGTAGTGAATACATACAAGTTTCCACAGAATTATTTTTGAAATTTTGAATATGTTTAAAAGAAAAATCAAAAATTTGGGCACCAAGGTACCCGAGAACAACAACTTGGTACTCCTATATATGACGCAAATTGGCCACTACAGTAGTTGTTTGTGAGTACAGAAGCCATGTTTACACACACTTGCATGTGGCAGGCAACTAGAAATATTTAACCCAACCAAGCTTCAGTCCAATTCATGAGGAGTTTGACTCCATAATAAAGTATGTTATCTTATGCATATTGATTAGCATACATGTGATGTACCAGCTGCCTCCTTTCTTTAATGGCTTGTAATTGGAGCATCTTCTTCCTCCCGCATCGGCATTTCCTCCAAAGATCCAGATCTGAAAAGAAGAAGCAAAGTCATAGTGGGGAGAGCGAGAGAGGTGGTGGAGGCGGCGGTCAGGAGCGTCATGGATGGGGTGGAGGAGGTGCGGGGTAAGCAAGCTAGCTAGGATGTGCCGCTGTCGGTTGGTCTGCTTCGTGTGCTCCGGCGTCCAGGCGTGAAGCTCCCGAACCTGGCGGTGGTGGTGGGGTGCTGCGTGGAGGAGAACCTCCGGTTCACGGGACATCACCGTCCATCACGTACGCCCTCCTCGTCAGCGCCAAGACTTCTCGTTGGGAACCTCGCGCCGGAGTAGTCGTGGTGGTGGACCAGGTACGTACGCCGCCATGCATCCCTTGACCTTGACCTTGACGCCCGCCCTTAGTGCAGCCGCACGGCATCATCTTGTCTTGTTCACCTGCAAAACATGTCGTCCTCGTCGTGCTTCGTCATGCATGCATCTGTGGGGGAGTGGCTTTAATTTTTCACTGGCTTGGTTCTGGTTTAGACCTCCCGTTGGTCTTCTTCTTATAGGAAAGGAGGAGAAGTTCAATGGCTCCAGGATGATATATGGTGTCTTCTGCGCCTGGAATGCAAATTAAGTCTGTCAATATGCTTGCTTGCTTTGATTGCATTGCTTGGCCAAAGTGGTTTTCGGGGATTAATTTTTGTAAACGCCTGTCGTACGCGTAGCCCATCATGTCCATCAACAAACCAAATCGGAAAGAGGTTTCTAACGGTTTGTAGCGGTGAATCTTCAGCCAATCAAGTTGCGTCTACTCAACAAGTAGCCAAACCCCATGCGTATTCCATCATTTTACTGGGTTTTTGTTGCCCTGGTGTTTCTTGAATAATTCAAATTCATCAAAAATGTATTCAAGATTATTAGTCTTGTTTTAAAAATCTTGCAGTCAGGAATTCAAATATATAAATTAAAAACATTTAAAATTAGAGTTTTATTGAAAATATATCAGTGAATTAATATCTCATAAGAAAATATAATTTAGCTTTTCTATGGGTGAAGTGGTCTGGAATTATGCATTCATAATTAGGCAGAAAGCTGGCGATGACATGATCATAAAGTAGTATGCATTCATACAACTTTAATAGGAAAGAAATATCCACTCAATCCAGCGCCTTGTGCTAATTAAAAGGTTATGGATATCCAGTCAATTCATGCTGCAACGATCCTCGTATGGATAATGCATGTGTAAATTCAACTCACAAGCTAATGCAAAAATAGCACACACACCCACAAAATTACGATTTCATTTGAAACATGTGACCGCCTACAGCAGTGCGCCCGTGGGTACGTAGTACTATAACAACATCAAAATATATGGACTATGCATATGTATAAAACTATATTTATAGGCACATATCTTACTCCACAAATGACAACAGTCAACAATTTATGCCATGGGGACATGGTACACTCTACAATTGACAAGGATCAACAAAAATATTGGTAGTTCTCTCATGTCTCTTCTAATTAACAAGCTTAATGAGTTACGAGGCGGCGCTGGAGTTCCAGCCGTCATCAGGAATGAACTGATTCCAGTATGCATTGCCGCGGAGAAACTCCATCCAGGATTTGTCCTTGCCCGCATCATCTTTTTCCATGTCAACAGTCAAGGGCTGCATCGCTGCCCTATTAATGTAGGCGCCGCCAACCACGTAGTCCGTGCCTCCCTTTTTTCTGATGTCACCACCAGCCACAAACTGCTCCCCTCCCTTGCCCTTGTCGCCACCACCACTGAGGAGTTGCAACCCTCCATTGTCCGCGACAGCATCATCGGACATGGACTCAACTTGTATGGGATCCTTGTCTGTGCCGACCCCGTCGAGCAAGAAATGCATCAGATCATTGTTCACAATTGGACGGTTGTCCGTCTTTATGCCTTCAAGCGTGAACTTCAAGTACGTGTCCGAGTTGGAGCCGTCAAACACGTACTCCATCAGATCAGGGTTCATGTCGACGCCGTCGGGCACAAAGTGCATTGGATCCTCATCCGCATCGGCACCACTGGACACGTCCGTCGATGGGATCACCGTGTTCTTGTTGAAGACCCGACACAGGGCGTATGTGTCCTGATCAGATCAGCCATTCACGTGTATGTCAGGTGTGGAGCTCAGTTACAACTTTATCAAGAAAAGAAAGAAATGAAGATACCTGGATGTGGTGGCCGTGGAGGCGGTACTCGTGCATGACCCAGTCGGTGCGCATGCCCCTAGGCGCACGGCCGGCGTGGAACACGAGCGTCTTCTTCATGCCAACGATGGCGCCGTTGTGCATGACGAGGCGGTCTTTCCCGGTGGACTTCCAGAACCCGTTTAGTGTTGCCCGCTCCATGCGAAGCCCGGTTGGGTACTTTCTGCCCCTTGGCGCGAAAAAGTACCACACTGCTTTGGCCCCGGGGTCGCCTGTGCTGGGCGAGAAGGACTTGTCTGCGCCCAGGTGCAAACACACGGAATATGCATCAAGTCAACTGACGTATACTACTACTTGACTCACAAAGAGGAATCAACTTAATCGACTGCAACGATCTTTTTGTACGGATCACGCATGCATAAACTCAAGTGACAACAAACGCAAAAAAAAAAATGGGACGCGCGCGGACACAGACACACACTAGCAAGGTTTTTAATTTCGAAAACAAAATAATTTCTGACCTCATCGAAATATGCGAAATTTCAAAGTATTTCGAGTTTAATTTTAAGGAATTTTAACATAATTTAAATTTATTTTAAATCAGTAAAAATCTGCCTCGAAATTTCAGGGTTAAAAATAATTCGGAGCCCACTAAAATATGGGAAATTTCACTGAAATTTCGTTGAAATTTTTAATCCTGCACACAAGTACGGTTTGATTTGAAACATGCATGTGTTGTGAGTTGTGACCCAAGATTGTACTCGTGTGCAGTACCTGGTAGCTGGTGGGGCTCGAACCTACAGTAGTCCACCACGGGGATGATGTCGAGGTCCATGTGAAGGCCGAGGACCTTGCGGGTGAGGAAGCAGACGACGAGCTCTTGGTCCGTCGGGTAGAACCGGAAGCCGGGCAGGGGAGAATGGTGGAGCTCCGCCGCCGCCACCACCACCGCCGGTGGAACGTCGCCCATGGCTGCCTCCTTGACGTACGTAAGCACGCCGGAATGTAATAAGGGAGGAGATGTTGCTAGTATATCGATGCTGAGCTACCTACTTTGGAGTGTGTGTCTCCTTATATAGGCGGAGGCCAACCTCTTGTACACAAAGCATTGACCTAATGATTTCTTGAAATGCCCTTGGGCCACGTAGAAGAAAAGGATGTTCGCACAAGACGCAAGGGCAAAGCCGGAACCAGTATTGTGGAGCCAACAAGTTGCCAACCAGTTCTGTGGAGCCAACCGTTGCCGGACCCGCGGACGACCGGTAGAAACCACGTGTTAGCCTCTGATTGCTTGCTTGCTCTTGCCTGCTTGCTTGTGACTAGGCGCATGAACAAGACTTTTCAAATCAACTTAATTCACCTGGAATTTGTTTTTCGGCTACAGAACTACTATCCCCCATCAATCTTAATTTCTCCCAAAAACTGCATGCTTTTCTGGGATTGACCTAGCTAGTATTCCTAGCTACTTTATATTCCGCGGCATTTTTTTCTGCAAAAAACACATCATAAAAATTACAAGAAATGAAAAGAAAAAATGATAAAGTAAATATAATTTTTATTGTTCTTGTCACAAAATCCAAATCCATCTTTTTTTAAAGAATTATTACTCTGGAAAAAGAAGAAGAAGAAGAAGACAACTATACATACGAATAATAGCTAGCTAGTTCAGGATGGCCTTGGATATGGTCATTACCACCATGAACTGCTAGGATTTTGAAAATTTATAACACAGTGTGCATATCAGCGTCCTAAAGTTATTTTAGGATTTTATGGCTGAGGTTGTAGCCATGCGGTCCCAAATGAAATGCTGGCATGTAGTCGTCACTACCTCGGCATTAGGTCGAGAACGGGTAGTGCATATGGACATCCATGATGACGGACTTAAATGCAACAACAACCCCACCCCCACCCCCAGGGGGAAAACCTAGCCGTTGCGCCCTCGCAGTCCCCCTCCATCCTCCCCTCGCCGCCGCCGCCAGGCGCTCGTGGGCAAAGCCCGCTAACTTCGGCGGCGGCGGGGCATCCCCCCTCCTCTCGCCCATCCCGGCTGGCGTGGGGCAACCTGGGCGTGTGGAGGTGCGGCGTTGGCGAGGGGCACAACGGTGCGGCGACGAACGCTCGAGACGGTGCCCTAAGCGGTTGGCGATGGGGCGGCCTAAGCGTGCGGTCGGCGATGCGGTGGCCTGAGCGTGCTTCGGCGGCACGACGGATGTGAGTCAGGGGTGGTGTCGCACGCGTCGGCCTCGGCCAGATCTGGCACTCTCTTTGGGTTTCCAATGATCCTATGACCTACTCCTACACAAACAAGGACTAAAAATACCACAGGTGGCCCCACGGAGAAACGTTAGGGCTGGACGACAAGGGGCTCACCAAAGAGTTATCATGAATTTAAAAAATGTTCATAATTTCCAAAATTAGTTTCGAATTAAAAAATTATTCGCCAATTCATTGAATATTTCATGAATTGAATACTTATCATGAATACAAAAAACGTTCACAAAATCAGATTTTTTTTTGCAATTTTCAAAATAAATTCGAATTAAGAACCGATCATATACTAAAAAATGTCCACGAAATAAAAAAATCATTAATTCAAAAATATTCACAAATTCAAAAAATTCATGGTTTTTATAAAAATATTTTCATATCCAAAGTATGCTCATGAATTTAAAGAACGGTTTGTAAAGTCTGGGATTTAAAAAATGTACGTGAATTGAAAGATGCCCATGAATTGAAAATACATTTTCAAATTGAACATATCTTCATCATTTCCAAAAATATTTTTGTATTTAAAGAATGTTCATAAAATCAGAAAATGTTTGAGAACTCCAAAAATATGCTTGAATTTAATAGGGGAAACAAAAAGAAACACGAAAAATAAAATAGGAAAGTCAGTGTGGTAGAATTTTCCCAAAACGGAAGAGGAGCATCTAATTGGACGGGCCCAGGATGCAACACATTTCTTCTCCGTCGACCATGTAACGGCTATTTGTCATATTTGACGCGTGGCTCGTTCCTTTTCAACAGCCCGGCCCATTAACACAGCTATTGGAACATTCCTTTACAGTGTCCCACCCTGAGCCGCAATAGGCCAAACAAATGGCTCGTTCCTTTTCAACGGCCCGGCCCATTAACACAGCTATTGGAACATTCCTTTACAGTGTCCCACCCTGAGCCGCAATAGGCCAAACAAATGGCTCGTTCCTTTTCAACGATCCAGCCCATTAACACAGCTATTGGAACATTCCTTTACAGTGTCCCACCCTGAGCTGCAATAGGCCAAACAAATGGCTCGTTCCTTTTCAACGGCACGGCCCAATAACACAGCTATTGGAACATTCCTTTACAGTGTCCCACCCTGAGCCGCAATAGGCCAAACAAATGGCTCGTTCCTTTTCAACGGCCCGGCCCATTAACACAGCTATTGGAACGTTCCTTTACAGTGTCCCACCCTGAGCCGCAATAGGCCAAACAAATGGCTCGTTCCTTTTCAACGACCCGGCCCATTAACACAGCTATTGGAACATTCCTTTACAGTGTCCCACCCTGAGCTGCAATAGGCCAAACAAATGGCTCGTTCCTTTTCAACGGCACGGCCCAATAACACAGCTATTGGAACATTCCTTTACAGTGTCCCACCCTGAGCCGCAATAGGCCAAACAAATGGCTCGTTCCTTTTCAACGGCCCGGCCCATTAACACAGCTATTGGAACATTCCTTTACAGTGTCCCACCCTGAGCCGCAATAGGCCAAACAAATGGCTCGTTCCTTTTCAACGGCCCGGCCCATTAACACAGCTATTGGAACATTCCTTTACAGTGTCCCACCCTGAGCCGCAATAGGCCAAACAAATGGCTCGTTCCTTTTCAACGGCCCGGCCCATTAACACAGCTATTGGAACATTCCTTTACAGTGTCCCACCCTGAGCCGCAATAGGCCAAACAAATGGCTCGTTCCTTTTCAACGGCCCGGCCCATTAACACAGCTATTGGAACATTCCTTTACAGTGTCCCACCCTGAGCCGCAATAGGCCAAACAAATGGCTCGTTCCTTTTCAACGGCCCGGCCCATTAACACAGCTATTGGAACATTCCTTTACAGTGTCCCACCCTGAGCCGCAGTAGGCCAAACAAATGGCTCGTTCCTTTTCAACGGCCCGGCCCATTAACATAGCTATTGGAACATTCCTTTACCGTGTCCCACCCTGAGCCGCAGTAGGCCAAACAAATGGCTCGTTCCTTTTCAACGGCCCGGCCCATTAACACAGCTATTGGAACATTCCTTTACAGTGTCCCACCCTGAGCCGCAATAGGCCAAACAAATGGCTGAGCGCGGTAGGTCCTAATCGGCGCTCTAACTGTCGTTCGCCGATACTGGCTCTCACGCACACACGGTCATGGGCCAACCCATGTAGAAGATTGCTCGATCACATCTCACCAGTTTTCCCCTCTGGTTGCTCGGTCGCTTTGGATCGGTAGAGGGTAAAACCATTGACCGGTCAGCCGTTGATTTCCAAATGAGAACAAAAAAAACCCAAAAATAAAAAAAATCGTGAATTTAAAAATGTTCATGGATTTCAATGACAGTTCAGAAAACTTCAAAAAGGTCACGAATTTGAAAAGAAAATCAATGATTCTGAAAAGAGTTCATTGAATTTGAAAAAATCACAAGTATTGAAAAACGATTCATGAAATTTGAATAAAAGCTCAACCATTTTGAAAAAAATTAATTAATTATTGGAAAAATCATCGATTTGAAAAAAAAACCATCAAATTTAAAATATAAGTACATTGGATTTTAAAAAATCGTTGAAATTGAAAAAAGTTCATCGATTTTGGAAAAAAGTAGAATGAATTTTGATAAAGTTCATTGAATTTGAAAAAATTCATTCAATTTGAAATCATATCATTGATTTTACAAGAAAAAAGTTCATTGAATTTCAAGAAAGTTATTTAAATTTGCTAAATTTTCATCCAATTGGAAAAAAAGATCATTAATACTCGAAAAAGATCATTGACTTTAAGAAACACAAATTTGTAAAAAAACATGCATTTTAATTAAAAATAATAATAAATAAATAAAGTGGAGAAAATTGAAAAAAAGATTCAAGGAAATAAATTGAAGAGGAAAGAAAAACCAAACAAAATCGATCTAGAAAAAAATGCAATGACAAAAGAAACAAAACCCAGATGGAAGCTTCCCAAAACCAGGGTTTCACGAACCGGGGAAAGGATAAATATAAAAACGTAGTATCTAGGCACATGTGTTGCGATTGGAACGTAGCAATGTTGATTTCAAATCCGTCGCATGCACCTTTTTTATTATTTAGAAACCGAAAGAAAAGGTAATGGGTTGGCCCAGCTCGGAGAGGGGGTTTGCCCTCACTCGCGACTTTGTCGAGAGCAACTAGTAAGCGAGTACTCCTTGGGGTGCCCCCAAGGGTCATTTTTGATGGGCTGGGAGCGCGCCACTTGCTGGGTGCTCTCTCCAGTTTTTTTTTCTGTACGCGTTGTCAGCTTTTAGATGTTTTTTCGGTTCCCCCCCCCCCCCCCCCCCCCCATTTTCCTTAGGTATTGGATAAAATAATTATGAGACTACGTCAAATGGTTAAAACAGATCATTTCAGACCTGAGGTAAAGATATGTTCCCCCGCTGTGTTATTTCCCCCTCACCTTATTCATTTTATACATTGCTCCGACCTGAGAGCATGTATTATTTTTCAGTATCAGAGGGTAGCATTTATTGTGAAATGTTTTATAGAACGTTGATGGCAGATCACAGACTTTATAAAAGAACCTGTTTCCTAAGGAGGTTGAGGGGAAGAGAGATCTTGGACCTTAACGTTCCTGGCGCTCACGCGCGTCGCCTAGCGGACAGGCCCAACAACCTCGTCCAAAAACAAACATGGTAGAAAAGTATTTGCGGGGCGTGGGATTCGAACCAGCACGCAAACGTACACAGCCGAAAGAAACGGTGCACTAAAAACTGCACCAGGACCGCTTAGCTGCCTATAATCCAAAAGCAAACCTATTCAATATTTCTTCAAGTACAACATTAACATAAATACCCCTAAAGGACAACATTAAGAATAAATTCTGTATGATATAAATAATTTCTGAAAAGAAAACGTAAAAAATAAAAAGAAAATCATAGATTTGTAATAAAAGTTCAATTTTAGAAAACGTATGGATTCAGAAAAAAGTTCATAAAATTTTGAAAAGAAACACGAATTAGAAGAAAAATAATCCAATTCTGAAACAAGTTCATTGAATTTCAAAATTAGTTCACCAATTCTGAATATACTTCACAAATTTCAAAAAAGTTCATCAATTTTGATAAAAAAGATCAACGAATTTGAAAAAGTTCATCAAATTTAAAAAAGAGTTCATTTAATTTGAAAAATAAGTTAATCGGATTTGAGAAAAGCTCATCGAATTAGAAAAAAATAGTTCACAAATTTCAAAAAAGTTCATCAATATTGAAAAACAAATCAAGAAATTTAAAAAAGTTCATTGAATTTGAAAAAAAGTTCATTGGATTTGAGAAAAGTTCATCAAATGTGAAAAAATAGTTCATCGATTCTGAATATAGTTCACAAATTTCAAAAAAGTTCATCAATTTTTTTAAAAAAAGTTCAACCAATTAGAATTTTTTTAGAAAATTTAAAAAATAGTTCATCGAACATGAAAAAAAAGTTCATAGGATTTGAGAAAAGTTCATAGAATTTGAAAAAAAGTTCATCGTATTCAAATAAAAGTTCATCAAATTCAAAAAAAAGTTCATCAAATTGAAAAAAGTGCATGCATTTTGAAAAAGAAATAAGTTCATCTGTTTGAAGGAAATTTTCGCGAATTAGAAAAAGAAGAAAAGGGCAGATAAAAAAGAAAAAAGAAATGAAAGGAAAAGATATGTGAAAGAAGAAAAGAGGAAAAACATTTATCTATACACATCAAGGTGTGGTGCCCAGGTGTTTAAATCCCCTCAGAGGAAATTAGACTTCACAGGATTGATTCCCAGGTTGTATACTTTTTTGCACAGTACAGAAAGCAGACAAAGAAAAATGAAAACGGGCCGGCCCATCTTGCGGGAGGGTTGTGCCCCTGCAAGTGCCGGCGCCTGTTAATGTGTATTCTGCAAACAGTCATATTTGTCACTTTCTGCGGCAAATTGCGGTCACTTCGCACAGGGCGCGCCCTACCTGGGCCGGCCCGTTGCGGGTGAACAGGAGCGAGCGATCGGGTAAAAAATGCGCAAAAAGATAAATAAGCAGATGCAAGAACTGGGAGTCGAACCGTTGATCTCCTGCGATGCAGGAAACTAGCTTTGCCAGTGTGACCAAAGATAGTTGTTAACTAACTTGTAGTGCCGGATTTAAAGAACTAAAAGGATTGGCGAAAACTTAACGGTTGCTTAAGAAATTACGAACAAAGTTCCAAATTTTGAACACTTTTTATGAATTATGGATAATTTTATGACAAAATGAGAATTTTGGAAAATCTTTTCAAAGTACAAAAGATATTCTAAAATTCCCAAACATTTTACAAAGAAGCAAACATTTTTTGAATTTGCACAAAAAAAACTTGAAAAGGGTACTTTTTGTTTTGTAAAAATGAAGTGATCTGTGGAACAGAATAGTTTCCAAATTTGTGAATGAAATTTAAAAAAGCATTTTGGAAAATCAGGAACATTATTTTTGAAAGGGGAACATTTTTGAAAATTGCAAAAAAAAGGAAACATGAACATATTTTGAATCTCCAGAACAAAATCTGGATTCGAACCTACGACTATCCAGTCACTTGCACTAGCTGCTAGCCAAAGCGTCATTCGAGTTCCACTGAGGGTAGTACAACACGATACTAGAAGACCTAAATACAACCGCAAAACATAGCACTTGAAGACAATCATGAACAGAATTCCAAAAAACTGGAGCAAAAAATTGTACTTGCAAACAATCTTGAATAAAACGACCAAATTTTCAAAAATTTCGGAATATTTGTAAATTTTGAACAAAAAATTAAAATCCCAAACTTTTTTTTTTGAATTTAGAGAATAAAATTTTGAAATCATGAACAAAATTTGTACATGATTTTTTTTAAAGCATGAACATTTTTTAATCTTGAGAATAAATTTTGAAACAAAGAACAAATTTGGAAGCACAGACAGTTTTTTAAAGCATGAACTTTTTTTGAATCTTGAGAACATTGGAAGCACGAACAATTTCTTAAAGCACGAACACTTTTTGAATATTGAGAACAACTTTTGAAACGGAAATCTAATTTGAAAAATCCCAAACAAATATGGAAGCGCGAACATTTTTTGGAAATGTGCACAAAAATTGAAATCTAGTACATTATATGAATTTCAAAAGTTTTTAATTTGTGTGTAACAAGAAGAATTTTTGAATTTTGAGAACTGAAAATTTTATGGTAACACAAACAAAATTCGAATATTTTGAAAAAAAGGGGAAAGAAAAAGGAAAGGAAATAACAAACCAAAGAAAGTAAACAAACAGACAAAAACGAAAAATAAAGAAACGAAAAAAGAAAAATAACTAAAAACAAAAAAGCATCGCTAGAAGTTGGGCCAGCCCACTTCATCCTGCACTGGCGGACCCCTATGCGAAGGGTCGACATTATTATGCAGCGAGCGGCGTATAGGATTTTCTCCGGCGCCCGTTAATGTGTATTCTGCAAACGGCGCCTGCAGCGCCCCGCACTGCAGATCCAGATACAATGTTCATGCTCAAAGCTGGCACTAAATAACAATTATTGAGATTTAAAACTAATCCCGTAGGTAAATGTAGAGGTAGCGTGCCGACGGCGATCACACCGACCTTGGAACCATTCCCGACGCGCATCGTCACCTCGTCCTTCGCCAGTCTCCGTTTATTCCGCAACTCCTGTTTTGAGTTACAAATATGAGCAACGGCACCGGTATCAAATACCCAGGAGCTACTACGAGTATGGGTAAGGTACACATCAATAACATGTACATAATATATACCTTTGGTGTTGCCGGCCTTCTTGTCCGCGAAGTACTTGAGGCAGTTCCGCTTTCAGTGATCGTTTCCCTTGCAATAAAAGCACTCAGTCTCAGGCTTGGGTCCATTCTTTGGCTTCCTCCCGGCAGCTTGCTTACCGGGCGCGGCAACTCCCTTGCCGTCCTTCTTGAAGCTCTTTTTACCCTTGCCCTTCTTGAACTTAGTGGTCTTATTCACCATCAACACTTGATGTTCCTTTTTGATCTCCACCTCCGCTGATTTCAGCATCGAATATACCTCAGGAATGGTTTTCTCCATCCCCTGCATATTGAAGTTCATCACAAAGCTCTTGTAGCTAGGTGGAAGCGACTGAAGGATTCTGTCAACGACCGCGTCATCCGGGAGATTAACTCCCAGCCGAGACAAGCGGTTGTGCAACCCAGACATTTTGAGTATGTGTTCGCTGACGGAACTATTCTCCTCCATCTTACAACTGTAGAACTTGTCAGAGACTTCATATCTCTCGACCCGGGCATGAGCTTGGAAAACCATTTTCAGCTCTTGGAACATCTCATATGCTCCGTGCTGCTCAAAACGCTTTTGGAGCCCCAGTTCTAAGCTGTAAAGCATGCCGCACTGAACCAGGGAGTAATTATCAACACGCGACTGCCAAGCGTTCATAACGTCTTGGTTTGCTAGGACGGGTGCTTCACCTAGCGGTGCTTCAAGGACATATGCTTTCTTGGCAGCTATGAGGATGATCCTCAAGTTCCGGACCTAGTCCGTATAGTTGCTACCATGGTCTTTCAGCTTGGTTTTCTCTAGGAACGCGTTGAAGTTGAGGTTGACATTAGCGTGGGCCATTTGATCTACAAGACATATTGTAAAGGTTTTAGACTAAGTTTATGATAATTAAGTTCATCTAATCAAATCATTAATGAACTCCAACTCAGACAGACATCCCTCTAGTCATCTAAGTGATACATGATCCGAGTCAACTACGCCGTGTCCGATCATCACGTGAGACGGACTAGTCATCATCGGTGAACATCTTCATGTTGATCGTATCTGCTATACGACTCATGTTCGACCTTTCGGTCTCTTGTGTTCCGAGGCCATGTCTGTACATGCTAGGCTCGTCAAGTCAACCTAAGTGTATTGCGTGTGTAAATCTGGCTTACACCTGTTGTATGCGAACGTTAGAACCTATCACACCCGATCATCACGTGGTGCTTCGGAACAACGGACCTTAGCAACGGTGCACAGTTAGGGGGAACACTTTCTTGAAATTTTAACGAGGGATCATCTTATTTATGCTACCGTCGTTCTAAGCAAATAAGATGTAAAAACATGATAAACATCACATCCCATTGTTAGAGTCTGGACCAAAATGGAGCCTTCCCGTGCGTTTGGATTTTCGACCGTTGGATCGTCTTCCCGAGCGCATCCTGTCTGTTGGATCTCCGGGTGGAGCGACCTTGGCCGTCCGATCGACCACGGCACTGCTACAATGAGTAGTGCTCGGGGTCGCCATGCCACCTCATGTAAATTTGGTGGCCCGTCATGTAGGAGATATGCCCTAGAGGCAATAATAAATGATATTATTTATCTCCGAGTTCATAATTATGTTTATGTTCCATGCTATAACTGCTATGGTTCTCGAGTCTGCAATAACCACGAGGCTCGGAGGAAGACTCATATGCACGTGTGGAATAATAAACGGTAAAATGTATTCCTAGTCTGGCCTCTAAGACTAGCTCAAGTGTTGCATGATGGTTATGTTTTCCTGATCATGGGCATGTCTATGTCAGCAACCTTGAGGGCATAATGTTAAGAGAACATTTGTGTTGAATCGACCCGGCATGATGTTATGCTATGAGATTCATTCATCACAAGTTTATTGGTACATAAAACAGAGATGGTTAACGTTTGCATGATTCCTTAGACCATGAGAGTATCGAGTTTCTTCATGCTTGCTTCATGAACTTTGGGGTTTGTTAAACGTCATCCGTAAATGGGTGGCTATTACGGCGGCTTACGGGTTCATGGAAAAGTGTGTCAAGTAACTTGATAGCTCAAGATTGGGATTTGCTCCTCCGACGATGGAGAGATATCTCTGGGCCCTCTCGGTGTTACGGTATCCATCATCGTCTGGCCAGACACTTTGTGATTTGATCACGGGGATGCCGGAACACGATAACGAGAAAAGAGAACAATACCGGTAACGAGGTAACTAGCATAGTGGACAAGTTGTTGATCCACGGGAATGCCAACATGTCTCACCTCGGGTATTTGTAACATATCGCGAAGCAACAGGAATAGCACACAGCAACTGGAGGTTCACTCGAATATTTATTCGTGTGGGTATAGGGGTCAATATGGGTGTCCACGGCTCCGATGTTGATCATTGATCGGAAGGGGTTCCGGGTGATGTCTATACTTCACCGAACCTATAGGGTCACACGCTTAAGGGTCATCTATCTGCTGAATACTAGACAGGGAGTCTGAGAGAAAATCACCGAAAAAGTTTCGGACACCGAAAAGTTTCGGACAGCGGAATCGTACCGCAGAGAGAGGTCATCGGATAAGTTTCGATGATACCGAAAAGTTGTTTCGGGATACACCATTAAGTCAAATTGGTTTCGGCACATGCCTGATAATTCTTGGAGGATGCCAGAATCATTCTGGAAGCTTTTTGGAATTTTCTGAGATAAAAATCGGAAATGTTCCGGAGCTGCCGGAGCCACTTCAGATGCGTTTCGCAGATGAAAATCACTAAAACCGGAATTGTTTCGGAACGCGTTGAAAATCATTTTAGTGGGTACTGGAAATGTTCTTAGCCCACATAAATATTTTCAGTTCGATCAGACGCTGAAAAATGTCGTCGTGAATAGTGAAAATCAGCTTTATGGTTACTTTATGGAAAGCCACCTTTTGGGGCTTTGCTCCAAAAGATCTTGGGGATGACATGGATGGATAGGAGCCATTTTTTGGGCCCCTCATGGGGGTGTGGCCTGTAGGAGATATGCCCTAGAGGCAATAATAAATGTTATTGATTATCTCCTTGTTCATAATTATGTTTATGTTCCATGCTATAACTGCTGTGGTTCCCGAGCCCGTATATCCATAAAGGCTCTGGGGAGAACCCATATGCACGTGTGGAATAATAAACGGTAAAATGTATTCCTAGTCGTGCCTCTAAGACTAGCTCAAGTGTTGCATGATGATTATGTTTTCCCAATCATGGGCATGTCTATGCCAAGCAACTTTGAGGGCACAATGTCAGGAAGGACATTTGTGTTGAATCGACCCGAATTGATGTTATGCTATGAGATTCATTCGTCACAAGTTTGTTGGTACATAACACAGAGATGGTTAACGTTTGCATGATTCCTTAGACCATGAGAGTATCGAGTTTCTTCATGCTTGCTTCATGAACTTTGGGGTTTGTTAAACGTCATCCGTAAATGGGTGGCTATTACGGCGGCTTACGGGTTCATGGAAAAGTGTGTCAAGTAACTTGATAGCTCAAGATTGGGATTTGCTCCTCCGACGATGGAGAGATATCTCTGGGCCCTCTCGGTGTTACGGTATCCATCATCGTCTGGCCAGACACTTTGTGATTTGATCACGGGGATGCCGGAACACGATAACGAGAAAAGAGAACAATACCGGTAACGAGGTAACTAGCATAGTGGACAAGTTGTTGATCCACGGGAATGCCAACATGTCTCACCTCGGGTATTTGTAACATATCGCGAAGCAACAGGAATAGCACACGGCAACTGGAGGTTCACTCGAATATTTATTCGTGTGGGTATAGGGGTCAATATGGGTGTCCACGGCTCCGATGTTGATCATTGATCGGAAGGGGTTCCGGGTGATGTCTATACTTCACCGAACCTATAGGGTCACACGCTTAAGGGTCATCTATCTGCTGAATACTAGACAGGGAGTCTGAGAGAAAAATCACCGAAAAAGTTTCGGACACCGAAAAGTTTCGGACAGCGGAATCGTACCGCAGAGAGAGGTCATCGGATAAGTTTCGATGATACCGAAAAGTTGTTTCGGGATACACCATTAAGTCAAATTGGTTTCGGCACATGCCTGATAATTCTTGGAGGATGCCAGAATCATTCTGGAAGCTTTTTGGAATTTTCTGAGATAAAAACCGGAAATGTTCCGGAGCTGCCGGAGCCACTTCAGATGCGTTTCGCAGATGAAAATCACTAAAACCGGAATTGTTTCGGAACGCGTTGAAAATCATTTTAGTGGGTACTGGAAATGTTCTTAGCCCACATAAATATTTTCAGTTCGATCAGACGCTGAAAAATGTCGTCGTGAATAGTGAAAATCAGCTTTATGGTTACTTTATGGAAAGCCACCTTTTGGGGCTTTGCTCCAAAAGATCTTGGGGATGACATGGATGGATAGGAGCCATTTTTTGGGCCCCTCATGGGGGTGTGGCCTGTAGGAGATATGCTCTAGAGGCAATAATAAATGTTATTGATTATCTCCTTGTTCATAATTATGTTTATGTTCCATGCTATAACTGCTGTGGTTCCCGAGCCCGTATATCCATAAAGGCTCTGGGGAGAACCCATATGCACGTGTGGAATAATAAACGGTAAAATGTATTCCTAGTCGTGCCTCTAAGACTAGCTCAAGTGTTGCATGATGATTATGTTTTCCCAATCATGGGCATGTCTATGCCAAGCAACTTTGAGGGCACAATGTCAGGAAGGACATTTGTGTTGAATCGACCCGAATTGATGTTATGCTATGAGATTCATTCGTCACAAGTTTGTTGGTACATAACACAGAGATGGTTAACGTTTGCATGATTCCTTAGACCATGAGAGTATCGAGTTTCTTCATGCTTGCTTCATGAACTTTGGGGTTTGTTAAACGTCATCCGTAAATGGATGGCTATTACGGCGGCTTACGGGTTCATGGAAAAGTGTGTCAAGTAACTTGATAGCTCAAGATTGGGATTTGCTCCTCCGACGATGGAGAGATATCTCTGGGCCCTCTCGGTGTTACGGTATCCATCATCGTCTGGCCAGACACTTTGTGATTTGATCACAGGGATGCCGGAATACGATAACGAGAAAAGAGAACAATACCGGTAACGAGGTAACTAGCATAGTGGACA
The DNA here is from genome assembly GCF_002575655.3 of Aegilops tauschii subsp. strangulata. NCBI lineage: Eukaryota > Viridiplantae > Streptophyta > Magnoliopsida > Poales > Poaceae > Aegilops > Aegilops tauschii. The sequence continues at coordinate 653,511,499 of NC_053036.3, forward strand.
AGTTGTTGATCCACGGGAATGCCAACATGTCTCACCTCGGGTATTTGTAACATATCGCGAAGCAACAGGAATAGCACACGGCAACTGGAGGTTCACTCGAATATTTATTCGTGTGGGTATAGGGGTCAATATGGGTGTCCACGGCTCCGATGTTGATCATTGATCGGAAGGGGTTCCGGGTGATGTCTATACTTCACCGAACCTATAGGGTCACACGCTTAAGGGTCATCTATCTGCTGAATACTAGACAGGGAGTCTGAGAGAAAATCACCGAAAAAGTTTCGGACACCGAAAAGTTTCGGACAGCGGAATCGTACCGCAGAGAGAGGTCATCGGATAAGTTTCGATGATACCGAAAAGTTGTTTCGGGATACACCATTAAGTCAAATTGGTTTCGGCACATGCCTGATAATTCTTGGAGGATGCCAGAATCATTCTGGAAGCTTTTTGGAATTTTCTGAGATAAAAACCGGAAATGTTCCGGAGCTGCCGGAGCCACTTCAGATGCGTTTCGCAGATGAAAATCACTAAAACCGGAATTGTTTCGGAACGCGTTGAAAATCATTTTAGTGGGTACTGGAAATGTTCTTAGCCCACATAAATATTTTCAGTTCGATCAGACGCTGAAAAATGTCGTCGTGAATAGTGAAAATCAGCTTTATGGTTACTTTATGGAAAGCCACCTTTTGGGGCTTTGCTCCAAAAGATCTTGGGGATGACATGGATGGATAGGAGCCATTTTTTGGGCCCCTCATGGGGGTGTGGCCGGCCACATGGGGTATCCCCCCTTGGGGACCCTCTTGTTCCTTGGTTTCACTCCTAGGTCCTTGTGGAAGGACTTCATTCATGTGCATTTTGGGTTTTTTGTGAAACTACCCTACCCCCTTGGGATTTCCTATAAACAGAGGTGGAGGGGCAGCCCTCCACACTCATCCCTTGCTCTCATACACATGCCATGCATTATCTGGCTTCTTCTCTCCCTCCCACGAAAAGAGTTTCGTAGAGCCGTAAGGCTGTCTGGGTTCCGGCAGGAACTAGTTCTGGACGGCGAAGCCCTGCCGGATAGATGACACCGTATGTGTGCAACTCTGTAGAGAGATCGTAGTTTCGGTCTTAGTTCGTGAGTGCCTCCCGAAGGGCTGTCCATGTGACCGTCCGAGTTTTGAAGGTCCTCCCGAAGGGCTGTCCGAGTGACCGTTCGAGTTTCGAAGGTCCTCCCGAAGGGCTGTCCGCGACACCGTCCGGGGGGATGTTCGACCGCCTCCCGGAGGGCTGTCTGAGGAGCAGATGAGGGTATACATCCTCGCGGTTGGGAGGTTGTAAATCCTAGCTGCGGGGATCTGCACCGCCGATCGTCATCGACTCTACTTCCCGCTGCGCTACGAGTCGGTAACGAAAAAGATCAAACCATGTATGCAGTCTCCATAGTGGTCCTGGGCTGGTGCGTAGGTCGGAAAATTTTTGTTTTTTGTCGCGTTCCCCTACATGGCCGGCCACATGGGGTATCCCCCCTTGGGGACCCTCTTGTTCCTTGGTTTCACTCCTAGGTCCTTGTGGAAGGACTTCATTCATGTGCATTTTGGGTTTTTTGTGAAACTACCCTACCCCTTGGGATTTCCTATAAATAGAGGTGGAGGGGCAGCCCTCCACACTCATCCCTTGCTCTCATACACATGCCATGCATTATCTGGCTTCTTCTCTCCCTCCCACGAAAAGAGTTTCGTAGAGCCGTAAGGCTGTCTGGGTTCCGGCAGGAACTAGTTCTGGACGGCGAAGCCCTGCCGGATAGATGACACCGTATGTGTGCAACTCTGTAGAGAGATCGTAGTTTCGGTCTTAGTTCGTGAGTGCCTCCCGAAGGGCTCTCCGTGTGACCGTCCGAGTTTTGAAGGTCCTCCCGAAGGGCTGTCCGAGTGACCGTTCGAGTTTCGAAGGTCCTCCCGAAGGGCTGTCCGCGACACCGTCCGGGGGGCTGTTCGACCGCCTCCTGGAGGGCTGTCTGAGGAGCAGATGAGGGTATACATCCTCGCGGTTGGGAGGTTGTAAATCCTAGCTGCGGGGATCTGCACCGCCGATCGTCATCGACTCTACTTCCCGCTGCGCTACGAGTCGGTAACGAAAAAGATCAAACCATGTATGCAGTCTCCATAGTGGTCCTGGGCTGGTGCGTAGGTCGGAAATTTTTTGTTTTCTGCTGCGTTCCCCTATAGTGGCATCAAGAGCCGTGCTATGTGTAGATGCAGGTTTCGATCTAGAATACATGGAGATGTATGGGTATTGCATAATATAATTAGGTAGTAGATGAGATCTATTGCTGAAAATTATTTATGCGGGTGACAGATGAAATCTGTTACCCGAGGTTCTTGTTGCTTCCCTAGAATTTGCGTTTGCTCAATCTCGAGACAACATGGTGGAATTTGACAAAGTTCTGGCAATCCATGATCCTGATTGATCATGGAAGTGCTATCAGTTCTTTGGTTCTGCCATAGTCAAAAGAAAGATGAAATTCGCAGATGAAAGGGCATTGCAAATATGATCTGCACGGGGGTCATGCGTACGACGAAGTTTAGTATGGGGCTCGAGATTTAATTATCCCATGTTTCATACACCCCGAGATGTTAATCTAGCAACCTGAATAATCATACTTGATGATAAAACGTTGGTAGCTGCGGTTTAAGTCAAAACCTTAGAAGCCACGTAAAATAAAATTTTGCATAAACCTATTAGAGGCGTCTAACTTGGTTTTGCAGGATGTGCATGTGATGTGGTATAGCGGTGCTCATACTAATTCGATTATGTATGAGATGACTATATGATGTAATTTGATTAACATGACCTGCGTGTCATGATTCGGCATGATGGCTGGAGCCATATGATTGCATTTTAATGACCTGGGTGTCAACCTTGTTGTAATGCATTATTTTGTTAGCTATAGAGATAGCAATATTATCTGGTGCATCGACAAGGTGGTGGCAATCTTCGTGAAGGTGACCACCGACGCGAATGCCGAAGACGAAGAAATGAAATACTTCTCCGTCAGAAAGGGCTATACCATATCATGCTATTATGAATTGCCTGAGATGTTTATCCCTTATGATGCACCCTTCTTGATTGCGCGGTAGTCGCTTTTATTAGGGTGATCTCTCACTTAAAATATCAAGTAGTTAGTGTTCTCCCAAGTGTAGCACCGTCACGGCACCTATCTTTTCGGGGTGCGCCATGGATGCATGGGTACGAACGATTAGAGAAGTGTGAGGCGGGTGAGGTCAGACCTCGCAGCAAGATCACTTGGTTGTCTTGACGTTCATGGCAGGATCGTCCTGAGCTCGGAACACACGCATCGAAAGATGAGCAAGAGTCACATAGAGATGTGATCGGCAAGTTGGCCTACCGATTAAAATTCCCGTTATGAGATGATGATTCTATGGCGATGAATTGAAGTCTGGATCTTGTATCACTCAAAATTAATTGTGAGAGATATTGATTTGAGTGGGAGCGCACTGTTGAATTAACATGTTTAATTCTCAGTGCAATTAATTATGAACACTGTCTAAGTGTTTCTTGCAAAATAGTTGTAGAATAATGGCTCGCGTTTCCACCTTCCCTATTAAAATTGAATAACTGTTAAATATCTGGTTAAAACTTTACGATTGGTAACGTAATATGAGGATTGTCCTCAAAAGTGCCGAGAAGGACTTTGTCCTATCGCATGCTTTCCGTATCCTCCCGCTAAAGCTATGGATCATGTGACTCTCGTCCTTCGATCCAAAAGCTATAATTCCGTTTCAGTCAAGTGCAATATGTTTGCTTCCATGAAACCCAAACTTCGAAAGTTGGGATAGTTATATGATATTCATGGAACTGAAAATTATTTTCAGATACAAACAAAGCAATGTTTGTTTGCAAGTATTAGTAAAAGTGTTTACTATGCATTTGACTGTTGGGAAAGGGATCCAGAAGAACGCCTGTCATATAATGAAAGGTGAATAAAACAACAACTTAAAGAGAAAGGAAGTGTCCAAAGGGTGTTAGTATGACTTACACGCCTAGGAAGTCCGGGGCTAACGCCACTCTTAAGTTGGGTGCTTCTTTTGCGAGTAAGAGAAATACTAAAAGTTAAACTGTTAGAAGTAAAAAGGCAGAAAGAAAGATGACTGGAATATCCAGCTCATGTATGAATGTCATACAAGTTTTTGTTGTATAGTAGGCTGGTCAAAGATATAGTTCTTGGGAATTATGGTTAAACATGTTAATCACTAATTCTTGGGTATTGTGAGTTAATCACAAAGATACCCGCTCGATTGCATTCAATTGCGAATCACTGTAAGAGCTACTGTGGCCTAAAAAGACTAGCCAGAAATGAGGTTAAGGTATACACCGGGAACATAGTAAATGTTACTATACCTTCCATCGGTGTATTGCCGTCTGTATTTATTTTCATAATTCATTTAGAGTTTTACAAACTCTAGCCCATTGCATAAGGTATCTTGCAAGAAGGTTGTTCATAAGAGAACCTTTTATGTTCGATGTTATGAATAACACAAGGGCCATACTTTCATTATGAATGAGATGTATGTTATGAATATTGATAATAATACAATACCTCTGGGTTTACTTTCATAATTCATTTTAGAGTTTCATACACTCTAGCCCATTGCACAATGTTTGTTGCAAAAGATTTGTTCATAAAAACAACAATTGTTGTTAAGTATTATGAATAACATGAAGGGCCATGCTTCCATTCAAGATGGGACGTATGTTATGAATATTGAGGGTAATATGATACATCCATAACACTGACGCTAAATGTCGCAAGACTAAAAGAATACCACACAAGTGTGGCACTACATTTGGTCACATTGGAGAAACCCGCATGGAAAATTCCATTATGATGGATTTTGAAGTCTTTTTGATTTTGAATCATCTGACACTTGCAACTTTCCTCCGAAAAGTGAAGTGACTAAAATACCGTTCACAGGCAATAAGGAACGAACAACAAACTTATTAGTGATCATACATTTGATGTGTGTAGTCCGATAAGTGTTGTTAGTGGTGGATTTATTTATCTTCAGAAATGACTCAAGTAGATATATGGATATTTACTTGATGAGACGTAAGTCTGGATCTTTTGAAATCATTCGAAAGGTTTTAAAAAATGAAGTAGAAGTTATTGTAACAAGAAAATTATGTTTCTGCAATTTGATTGCACAAAGGAATATTTGAGTTACATGTTTAGCGAATGTCTGATGAGTTGTGAAAGGGGTTTCATAACTTGCACCTCCCGGAACACCACTGCAAGTGAAAAGTCCGTGGAGATGTAATCTAACCATTTATGACATGGTAAGGTCAAAGATGACATAAATAAATTTGCCATTATCCTTTTTAAAGTGATGCTTTAGAGACTGCGGCTTTTACACTGAAAAGAGCTACATCGGGTCTGTTGAAATGAAGCCATGGTATGGTACGCCCAACCATGTTATATCTTTTCTTAACATTTGGAATATGGGGCTTGTGTAAAAGGTTACAAACCTATTCCAAATCAGACAAGTGCTACTTTGTAGGTTATACCAAAATGTTGGGTATTCCTCCCTCACTGGAAGTCTCTACAATAAAATGTATGAACTTCGGTCGAACTTGCAGTTGAACCACGTAGGCAAGGCTCGTGCAAACCTCTCAGGTGCGCAAACGAGATATTGTTGTTAGACAACATTATACCTACGATACACAAGGAAGCGTTGATGGGCCCTGACTCCGGAATTGGCTAAATGCCAATACAACCCAAGTTAGTTTCCATATAAGTGATTCAAGATTAAAACCTTGATACACCTTTCGGAAGACTTAGAGTCTAACAAATATTTATGGAACTTAAAACTGATATGGATAAAAATGTTTTATCCATAAAGCTCAACTTGTTGAAATAACAAGTTCAATAGTTAACTACGATGAGGTTGTTTTCATCGTAGCGATGCTTAAAGTCGGTTCGGGTTGAACTAGCAATTAATACATATTTCAATCATGAGATATGAAACATGGATGATAAAAGGATTTCCATCTGATGGAAATGAAAGCTAGGACTTGTATATGATACAGTCCAAAGTAATTTGTCGATCCAGAGGATGCTAGTAGGTATGCAAACTTCAGAGTTCCAGCAATGGACAGAAGAGAGCAAAATGGAGTTGGAATCTTCGTGTTTTGATGAAATGGTCAAAGGGGTTTTGACTTCATCAATGGGTAACGAAGGTGCTTGTAATTCAAGAAAGTAAGTGGGAGCGTAATAATATTTCTAAAAACCTTATGTGCTTGGCACATTGGTAATTGGAAATAAATTTCTTGACACGAATTAGGACTTCATTTGCAAATATTTTTTCGATGAAGTGCTTAGGCCAAATAGCCTCAATATTAGGCATGATGATCTATGGAGATAGATTTACCTAATGGGGCTAAGCAATGAATACATATTGACAAGATGCTAAAACCTTTTAGCATTTAAAACGCCAAGGAGTGATTCTTGCCAAAGTCACATGGAAGGAGTTTTTGCAAGACTCGGTGTCCCAAAACACTGATGAGTAAAATACATGATGCAGATTCCACACACTTTTGTGTTTGGATTAATCATGTATTCCATGGTATGTAAAACAACCAGATATGTCCGATACTCCCAAGGTGTTGCGAGTATGGATACTAAAGTGATCAAAGTACTGATCGTGGGACAACAGTGAAAGATGTCATTGAGTACTAGAGTAAGTACTGATGATATGTTTTCTTGCAAGCGGAGATCATGAAGAGTTCGTTGTAAAATGTTACATCGATAGTCTTCATCTTTTCACCGTGCGATTTTCGATTTAAGTTAAGGGTTTTGTGTAACACACAATGTGGTGGCACAGTTAGTTGGAATTTGTTCAAACTAGTTACTGTGGCGAATTCTATAACAAGGGCTAAGTATGTTGACGCTTTAGAAGCGACAAAGAAGATGTTGAATCATATAGTTCATTCATGAACTTAGTATAGTTCCAAGATGGCTTTTGACAATGGGACACTACTGCAGGTAGTTGCTCCATAACTCAGTCTGAGGAATCCAGGTTCGACATGTGATTCACATACATACAAAGCCAAGTCCACACAAAATATGAATTTTGTGAAAACGTGAAAACGCGAGGACATGCAAAGATACACACGGAACTGAAGTCGTCAGATCCGTTGGACATCAGGCTATACCACAAGCGAAGCATATTTACACCGGTGTGCCACAGGTGTAAAGTGCATTAGCATTAACTAGATTATTGACTCTAGTGCAAGTGGGAGTCTGTAGGAGATATGCCCTAGAGGCAATAATAAATGATATTATTTATCTCCGAGTTCATAATTATGTTTATGTTCCATGCTATAACTGCTATGGTTCTCGAGTCTGCAATAACCACGAGGCTCGGAGGAAGACTCATATGCACGTGTGGAATAATAAACGGTAAAATGTATTCCTAGTCTGGCCTCTAAGACTAGCTCAAGTGTTGCATGATGGTTATGTTTTCCTGATCATGGGCATGTCTATGTCAGCAACCTTGAGGGCATAATGTTAAGAGAACATTTGTGTTGAATCGACCCGGCATGATGTTATGCTATGAGATTCATTCATCGCAAGTTTATTGGTACATAACACAGAGATGGTTAACGTTTGCATGATTCCTTAGACCATGAGAGTATCGAGTTTCTTCATGCTTGCTTCATGAACTTTGGGGTTTGTTAAACGTCATCCGTAAATGGGTGGCTATTACGGCGGCTTACGGGTTCATGGAAAAGTGTGTCAAGTAACTTGATAGCTCAAGATTGGGATTTGCTCCTCCGACGATGGAGAGATATCTCTGGGCCCTCTCGGTGTTACGGTATCCATCATCGTCTGGCTAGACACTTTGTGATTTGATCACGGGGATGCCGGAACACGATAACGAGAAAAGAGAACAATACCGGTAACGAGGTAACTAGCATAGTGGACAAGTTGTTGATCCACGGGAATGCCAACATGTCTCACCTCGGGTATTTGTAACATATCGCGAAGCAACAGGAATAGCACACGGCAACTGGAGGTTCACTCGAATATTTATTCGTGTGGGTATAGGGGTCAATATGGGTGTCCACGGCTCCGATGTTGATCATTGATCGGAAGGGGTTCTGGGTCATGTCTATACTTCACCGAACCTATAGGGTCACACGCTTAAGGGTCATCTATCTGCTGAATACTAGACAGGGAGTCTGAGAGAAAATCACCGAAAAAGTTTCGGACAGTGAAAAGTTTCGGACAGCGGAATCGTACCGCAGAGAGAGGTCATCGGATAAGTTTCGATGATACCGAAAAGTTGTTTCGGGATACACCATTAAGTCAAATTGGTTTCGGCACATGCCTGATAATTCTTGGAGGATGCCAGAATCATCCTGGAAGCTTTTTGGAATTTTCTGAGATAAAAACCGGAAATGTTCCGGAGCTGCCGGAGCCACTTCAGATGCGTTTCGCAGATGAAAATCACTAAAACCGGAATTGTTTCGGAACGCGTTGAAAATCATTTTAGTGGGTACTGGAAATGTTCTTAGCCCACATAAATATTTTCAGTTCGATCAGACGCTGAAAAATGTCGTCGTGAATAGTGAAAATCAGCTTTATGGTTACTTTATGGAAAGCCACCTTTTGGGGCTTTGCTCCAAAAGATCTTGGGGATGACATGGATGGATAGGAGCCATTTTTTGGGCCCCTCATGGGGGTGTGGCCGGCCACATGGGGTATCCCCCCTTGGGGACCCTCTTGTTCCTTGGTTTCACTCCTAGGTCCTTGTGGAAGGACTTCATTCATGTGCATTTTGGGTTTTTTGTGAAACTACCCTACCCCCTTGGGATTTCCTATAAACAGAGGTGGAGGGGCAGCCCTCCACACTGATCCCTTGCTCTCATACACATGCCATGCATTATCTGGCTTCTTCTCTCCCTCCCACGAAAAGAGTTTCGTAGAGCCGTAAGGCTGTCTGGGTTCCGGCAGGAACTAGTTCTGGACGGCGAAGCCCTGCCGGATAGATGACACCGTATGTGTGCAACTCTGTAGAGAGATCGTAGTTTCGGTCTTAGTTCGTGAGTGCCTCCCGAAGGGCTGTCCGTGTGACCGTCCGAGTTTCGAAGGTCCTCCCAAAGGGCTGTCCGAGTGACCGTTCGAGTTTCGAAGGTCCTCCCGAAGGGCTGTCCGCGACACCGTCCGGGGGGCTGTTCGACCGCCTCCTGGAGGGCTGTCTGAGGAGCAGATGAGGGTATACATCCTCGCCGTTGGGAGGTTGTAAATCCTAGCTGCGGGGATCTGCACCGCCGATCGTCATCGACTCTACTTCCCGCTGCGCTACGAGTCGGTAACGAAAAAGATCAAACCATGTATGCAGTCTCCATAGTGGTCCTGGGCTGGTGCGTAGGTCGGAAAATTTTTGTTTTCTGCTGCGTTCCCCTACACGTCAAGGGTACTTTCGTCTTTTCACCGGGTGGCATATAAATGCAGCAAGCCACCTCCCGCCCAGGCGCAGCCCCGCTCCGTCCTCCCCTCCCGTAACCCTACCTCCTCCTCTCCACTGAGCCACCGCCCGTCCTCCTCCTCTCCTCTGCGCTGCCGCTGCCCGTCTTCCTCCTCTCCTCTGCGTCGCCGCCGCCCGTCCTCCTCATCTCCTCTGCGCCGCCCGTCTCTGTCGCCGTCTGGCCTAGATGCGTCCGGAGTCCGTCGGGGCCGCACGCGGAGGAGACGCGCCGAGGAGGAGCACGAGCCACCGGAGCAGTCGGTTGTCGCGCCGTCGACGGGAGGAAGCTGGGCGGAGTGCGCCGTCGCCACCGGCTGCGCCCTAGGCGACGTCGACAGGCACCAGTGGATCGACCCGATGCCGAAAACCATCCCAGGCCCGCTGCATCTCCGGCTCTGGCGAGGCACTCCTGCAGAAGGTCGACGAGGAGATGCCGTGATGCAGACGCAGCTATGGCTACCCGTGGTGCTCCACTCCTGCTCTCTCCTCACTAGTAGAAAAGGGGGCTTTTGTCCCGGTTGGTAAGGGCCTTTAGTCCCGGTTTTTGAACCGGGACTAAAGGGTCGTTACTAATGCCTCCTACACGAACCGGGACTAAAGGCCGTCCACGTGGACGCAGACTGGAGCTCCACCTTTACTCCCGGTTGGTACTAAAGGAAATTTTATGATATATTTTTTTTGAAATTTTTTTTTGCGAATTTTTTTTTTTGATTTTCAAATTTCTGAATTATTTTAACCTCTAATCTCTAATCACCACCCCTCATCACTGCTCAATTTATCCTCTAGTCTCTAATCACCCCTCATCATTCCAAATCATCTAACTTCCGGGACGGTCACCCATCCTCTCACTACTCCAGCCTGAGCACGCTTAACTTCCGGGTTCTATTCTCCCTCGTTTCCAAGTCTGCAAATGTTGTTTTCCTGACAATAGTAAGATGTCAATCCTATTAACCCTCAGGAATTTAGCTTGAGCATGAAGTGACACATTTCACTGTTTGAGTTTGAAACTATTATTTAAAAAAATAAATTATTTAGTAACACTAATATTTCTGGAATAATTAGTTTGACCATTGTTTGACCACAGTTTGACCAGATTTGACCAAAATTCAAAAAAACTGAAATAATTATTTAGTAACACTAATATTCTAGAATAATTAGTTTGACCACAGTTTGACCATAATTTGACATTTTTTGAATTTTTTTGCCTCTCCAGATCTTAAAAGCCCCGTATCTTTTTTTCTGTTAGGTTTTTGAGGATTTTGAAAATGTTTAAAGGGGTTCCCCCAGTTAAATTCGGATGTAACTTTTCGAGTAGATGATTTTTCATATAAAAAACTTTTTCATCTGAGTTCGTATGCAAAAGTTATGCCCATTTTAAGAAATTCCAGAGAGATTTTGCAAATAAAGTCGAAATTCATATTTGTTAATTTTTCCAACAACTAGACCACATATCACATGGGAAACTTATTTTATTTTATTTTTTTGACACTTTCATCATTTTCTTTTGTTTTTTCTAAAACTGAAAAGGCGGTCAGGGAGGGTAGAGTTTGAAAATGGGACCTTTAGTACCGGTTCGTGCCATGAACCGGTACTAATGCCTGAAAGCCCATTAGTACCGGTTGGTGGCACCAACCGGGACTAAAGGTTAGGGACTAATGTGAAAACTGCCCTGTGACCAAAGCCCTGTTTTCTACTAGTGCCTCGTCACCCAGGTAACGCGGCCGGCCCTCGTCATCCCCTGGCTCGCAGATGCATTTTTTGCCTGGGCATCTGATCTGCGGTGGCTCTCCCGATTGTTCCGATGGCAGGACCTTAGAACGCACTGGCACATCTCATGGAGGCCAAACGGACCGCGGCCCGGTTGTTTCAATGCGTGATGATGCAATGTTCTTCCCAAAATCGATTAGCTGGTGTTAGTTGCTGCCTACAGGCTTGTACACAGTCTGCTGCCAACACCTCCTCGTGTGTGTGACACCTCCAATTCCAGAAGTCACAACCTAGGCTCTCAAAGGATCGAGCAGAGGCAACTGACAGCGGCTCGGCGTGGCAACTACTGGATCAACAGAAGATTGAGCGCAGATTGAGTCCATAAATTCAGGTGATGGGATTCACAAATCAATTCTAAACTCCTGTACAACCAAGCTTTGTTGTGTGCGGTATGGAAAAATAGTCCATAATGTTAGTTTAATGTGCATACATGTATAGTAGCTGAACCCATCTTAAAATGTTTCTAGATTCGCCCATGGATTACCCTGGTTGTTTCTAAGCCGTGCTCTTATTTGGCCACTGCTAGAACGGACACTGCCGAGGGAGCGGCTGATGGAGGCGGTCTGGCCGGAGATACATATGTGAGTCAGTGAATATTAATTAGCAGGCGCTGCAATATTGATTAGGCGCCGAGTAGTCACGCAAACACTGAATATCCCAAAGCCTTACGGGCTGTTCGTGACCTGTCTTGAATACACATTTTTTGCTCACCATATGTTCGATTAAGTTGTTGTCTAGCCATTTGGTGTTGTGTGCGTAGTTCAATGATTTGCACCTCTGATAAAATCCGCTTAATTCATGGTAGGTTGTTGCGGCCAGGACGACACCAGTAGTTTCTCTACAGATGAGAAGGTTACCAATGGCCATGGGAATAACTAATTGGCTAATCCAGGTATCCTGTTTGTCTATCATCAAGTTTAGTAATTTTGTGGGGTTGAAGGGAATAGCTCAATTGGCTGCCGGTGCATGAATTAGAGCTTTCATGACATTATTTTGAATCAATACATTTTGTCGTATGCAGACTTTGTATCCATTAACTAGATCCATCTTTGTTTGATGTAGTTCTCTGTGATTTGAAAGCAACTCATGTCTCAAGATCAATTAGCATGGCCTTGGAGTAAATTGGCTGGTATGCAAGTATGACAAGTGGATGATACTTTCATCCGTTTTTCCTCCCATCACATGTGCTCCTGTTGGTCCAAATCAATATTTGTGTTACAAGGTTTCCATAATACAGGCTGGTAGACAGATTAAAGAATCAGGTGACCATTCCTTTGATTTTAATCTAGAATCTCTCATCTTTGTATGTGCAGATTTTTTTGTACATAAATACATGATAATCTGAAGTTAATTGGTCACACTGTCTGTATTGTAGGTATTGCTCTTCCGAAGCTGACCTCACAATCGTTCATGTCATCCCGGCCTCACGCAGAGGCAAATGGGAATGAGAAAACTTGGTACGGATTCTCGCTATTTCTACTATCTTCTTACCATCCTTGAAAAGTATTTGTATAGGTGCGGTGTTGTAGAATTGGTTTTGTTTTCACTAAGACAAACACTACCACTAGAAAAGTATTTATTTATGCTCTTACTTCAGATTTTCTTTTGGTGCAGTGTAAACTGCTAGCAGAGCTACGCTGTCGAGTACAGAGTTGATATGATGCTCTGATAGATTCAGAACAGGAAGGATCAACCGTATTCTAAGGTTCAAGCCATCATTCTTCTTTCAGCGTTCTTCTTTGGAAATGATCAATTACCAAATCATCTTTCTTAGGTATTTATTTTTCTTTCCTGTGTTTTGCATTTTGGTGTTGTCTATTTTTTTTATGTTTCCATTTGTCTCTCCTTTGATATATCCAAAGAATATGAACATATGTTTATATAAACATAAGTTTACTTTCTGTAGGTCTTTATAGTAAAGATGTTATTTTGACAAGCACTGGAATATAAATAGTATGATGCTACTGATTCTTCCCTTTGAACTTCGTACTGCCAACATTTTCACCTTTTTCTTGGTGTATGTGTGCAAGTAGTGTTTTTTCAGTCAGCGCGGCTGCCAATGAGGTGTTGTTAACATACTTACTTTATTTTTGTTTCTTCTTATTTTTTTCCTTCAGTGATTTGCAGGGTTTAATCCCCAAGCATTCACATATTTGCTTATGTGGTTGTTTTGTCTATGCCTAAGAGGTGTTCAATGATAATATAGGCAGTCAGACAGGGGAGAACTGTTTTATGCATTTCAGTTTTTTTTTTGAAATTTAGCTCCAATAAATGATGATTGGAAATTATGACTACTTGATGGGAGTATTTGTTTATATGGTTCTTTCGTCCATGTCTACGTATCTTTTCTGATGTGCGGTCTGCCCTATGAGCTTGCAAATGCTAAGATGTTTCAGAGGTGACTTGTTTTTCCAAGATTATTGCTATATACTATTTGCCTATTTAACTCATGGATGGCCTAATTATGATTTCATTTCTTTGCATTATATCATCCAGTTTGTGGGATATGAAATACTATGCATTCAGGTTGCAGTTCAAAATATTAATTATGTGTGTGGCGGTGATTCTATGTCATGTGTTTGAAACCATCTTTACCTGCATGCCCTCTTTGGTAGTTATTATAAGCTCTTTCCCTTATGCTTTCCAACAGTGAAATGTCCATGCTAACTGAGGTTTTTTGTGCCTTCTCAGTAAGTTGATTGCATTGGCTCTTTGTGCATTAAAAAATAGCCAATTCCTTAGCTGATTATACCTAGGTGATGTTTAGGTCCAGATGTGGACATTTTTGTCCATAAAGCAGAGCATACTTCCATGTATTTTTACAATGAAAGAACAGGTTGATTATCTTCATATTTATTATGTAGATATCTCATCGATTCATACTCTTTGTTGGTGTGATACATCATTGTTAAAAAAACAATTATAGTGCCATGTTGTGCTAGATGTTTGATGTTTTCTCTAATACACGGATAAAGAAGTTCCCTTATTAAGTTATTGTGTTGTCTTACCTCTGTTTATTTCTGCTTTTAGGGGTGTGGCCGGTGGTAAAGCTTGCAGATGATACATACATCAATGACATATCTGAAATAAATGTTCTTCACATGAGGTATTTCTCTATCGAGATCTGTCGCTAAATTGAGCAACTTTATATCTGTTTAAGTGATTAAGTGATTGGAACACACTGAGTTCGGTGATTAAGCGCTACTTCTGCAGGCAACGGTGTTCTCGATTATGGAGAGGGACCGGCACGGCCTTCGTGGTCTACTCCCGCCGGTTCAGTCGTTTCCTCGCAGGAGCGGATCGATCGATTGAGTATGACATGATGCCCCGAAGGTTCAATTGCTCCTTGCGTACCACTCTCAGCTGATAGCCAGTTTGTTGGTACCGTGCTTTGACTCCCTATTCCTCATCTCCCAGAAGAAGCTTAGACACGAGTTTGCAATGGAGGGGGCACATCCATCAGGAAAGATCGAGGACAGTGCCCTCGACGACATGCTGCTGGTGGCCTGAGTACCATCTGTCAGTGAGGAGAAACACATGTCTACCCCTTCTCTACCGGTAACAACTTCGTGTCTCTCCCGTCTCCCCCACTATCCCTTCCTTCCTCGCCATCACATCCCAAATCAAGAGGCAAACCGTCGCAACCCCTTTCAAGTTATTACCTGTATATGCCACCACATTCGGTCAGTCAAAATTCATACTTGGCAGGGCGTCTTCGATGGTCCGTCTGAAGGAAATATGCCCTAGAGGCAATAATAAAGTTATTATTTATTTCCTTATATTATGATAAATGTTTATTATTCATGCTAGAATTGTATTAACCGGAAACATAATACTTGTGTGAATACATAGACAAACAGTATGTCATTAGTATGCCTCTACTTGAATAGCTCATTGATCAAAGATGGTTATGTTTCCTAATCATAGACATCAGTTGTCATTTGATTAACGGGATCACATCATTAGGAGAATGATGTGATTGACTTGACTCATTCCGTTAGCTTAGCACTCGATCGTTTAGTATGTTGCTATTGCTTTCTTCATGACTTATACATGTTCCTATGACTATGAGATTATGCAATTCCCGTTTACCGGAGGAACACTTTGTGTGCTACCAAACGTCACAACATAACTGGGTGATTATAAAGGTGCTCTACAGGTGTCTCCGAAGGTACTTGTTGGGTTGGCGTATTTTGAGATTAGGATTTGTCACTCCGATTGTCGGAGAGGTATCTCTGGGCCCTCTCGGTAATGCACATCACTTAAGCCTTGCAAGCATTGCAACTAATGAGTTAGTTGCCGGATGATGTATTACAGAACGAGTAAAGAGACTTGCCGGTAACGAGATTGAACTAGGTATCGAGATACCGACGATCGAATCTCGGGCAAGTAACATACCGATGACAAAGGGAACAACGTATGTTGTTATGCGGTCTGACCGATAAAGATCTTCGTAGAATATAGGAGCCAATATGAGCATCCAGGTTCCGCTATTGGTTATTGACCGGAGACGTGTCTCGGTCATGTCTACATAGTTCTCGAACTCGTAATCGCACGCTTAACGTTTCGATGACCGTTTTATTATGAGTTTATATGTTTTGATGTACTGAAGGTTGTTCGGAGTCCCGGATGTGATCACGGACATAACAAGGAGTCTCGAAATGGTCGAGACATGAAGATTGATATATTGGAAGCCTATGTTTGGATATCGGAAATGTTCCGGGTGAAATCGGGATTTTACCGGAGTACCGGGAGGTTACCGGAACCCCCGGGAACATAATGGGCCTTAGTGGGCCTTGGTGGAAGAGAGGAGAGGAGGCCAGGGCAGGGCCGCGCGCCCCTCCCCCCCAATCCGAATAGGACAAGGAGAGGGGGGCGGCGCCCCCCTTTCCTTCCTCCCCTCCACCTTTTCCCCCTCTCTCTCCTAGTCCAACATGGAAAAGGGGGGAGTCCTCCTGGCGCGCCTCTCCCCTAGGCCGGACGCACCCCCCTTGCTCCTTTATATACGAGGGCAGGGGGCACCTCTAGACACAAGTTGATCAGTTGATCTCTCCCAACCGTGTGCGGTGCCCCCCTCCACCATAGTCCAACTTGATAATACTGTAGCGGTGCTTAGGCGAAGCCCTGCGTCGGTAGAACATCAACATCGTCACCACGCCGTCGTGCTGACGAAACTCTCCATCAACACTCGGCTGGATCGGAGTTCGAGGGACGTCATCGAGCTGAAGGTGTGCTGAACTCGGAGGTGCCGTGCGTTCGGTACTTGATCGGTTGGATCGTGAAGACGTACGACTACATCAACCGCGTTGTGCTAACGCTTCCGCTTTCGGTCTACGAGGGTACGTGGACAACACTCTCCCCTCTCGTTGCTATGCATCACCATGATCTTGCGTGTGCGTAGGAAAATTTTGAAATTACTACGTTCCCCAACACCGCCTGCCTCATCGGCATCCAACGGGGGTGTGGAGAGATCCTTACCAGCTCAACGGACAACCCCACTCACTCCTCCTGCAACATAAGGTTTCCAGGCAAACCCTAATTTCCACTGCTGGTAATTTGTTCTCTACTGTCACCATCCATCTCTCACTATTCTGTATGGTTCACGTAAAATAGATTTTTCTGCATTGTTTATTTGTATTAGATGATTATTAGTACATCAGGAAGTTGTGGTAGCTTCCACACCCTTTATATGAACTCTGGGAGGATTTTATTCAGATGTGATTTGCTTGACCTGTGTAGATGTGTAGACCTTCCCCATTTTCTCTCAATATAGCCCATCGTTTCTAATTGGTATTCGTTACAGTACTCTCGAGTTTGGTCGTTACAATTGCCCCTTCTGCCATTGTTTAAGTTTTCCCCGTTCTGCCATTGTTATCATGCATGTACTATAATTTTAATTTGGACTAATTTATGAACGTGGAGCTCCTGATTTGGTTTCACTAAGTCCCCCTCTTTGGAACAATCCACCACTACTACCTCATGATTATGCTGTATATATATACGGCAAATGTGTTTCTGTATTTACATTGGTAAAACATGCGTTTACTTGTACTGGCCAGGAATAGTTCTCTGATTAATAATGCTATAGTTTGCTGTTGACTACTTCTACCTTCTTATCTCTCATGTTGTTTTACCAGTATTCTTCCTTCTTATTTCTCCTGTTGGTTTTGCTTCCTAGAACCATAATTCTCATTACAAAGCATATATGTCTCTCTCTGACAGTTACTCTTTCCATTGTCTTGGCTTGTAGGTCGCCGCTTGAGTCAAACGAGGTCATGGTTACCTTACCTGGTGAGTTAGTGTCCACTAAGAGCACAATCCACCGCTGCCATATACCAGATGGCGCCATCAAGGACGTCGTCGTACTGACCGCCGATGACCTACATCCTTTCTCTTTCCCTCATATTTTGCAGAATGGAAGTGGCCTGAAAGCCACTTGAATGAAATCCTATGTTTTGCGATGTGCCAATGCCATGAATTAGATCTCTGTAGTATATTTTTAATTGAATTTTTTATTGTGATATTGAGCATGGTGCATTAGTGCACGGATCAGCATTGCATAATGCAACTGTTTTGACGTATGGTGATATCTGTTTTGTGCAGACTAAGAAGGCTTTGTACTGAATTTTTATAGGTCACGCGTGACGAGTTGCCCTTACTATGTTATTGTTAATCTTGATGCTTTGTAATGAATTTTTATGCAAACCAGTTATTTGCCCGGATTGTCTTATATCGTAAATCTTGATGCTCTCTATCGGACCACTCCTGGATTTTGATGCTTTCTATTGATTCATGTCCTTTGTACAATACTTTGTATTGGATTACATCCTTGATAAATACCAGACGCTGGATCATTGCTTTAGACAGGCACACTTTGCGCCCAAACATAAATTGGGTCCTTTTGTCTATTGAGCACTATGAATGGGATCAATGTTGTTATGACCAAATGTGTCATGTTTGCCTTACCTTGGCATTACTTTAACAAAATCCTCTGCTGGAAACATATGTCCCAAGCAATGTCAATGCTTTCTTTCTGATGAAAATTTACTGTATTGGACTAATCCATCCTGAGCAATCACTTTAATTCTTTGGCAACACAAAATGTTATGTTTAAGCGTTGGAACAATGCGATGAGCAGACACCACGCGCAAGGGGCATTGTACCCGGCAGCGGTGCTGTTGGGTGCGGCAAGCCGCATTTTATTGCCATGGTTTGTTGTTTGTCATCTAAAAATGTATTCATATGGATACATTATGAGAGTCTTTTAATTTGTATCGAATTAAGCCGCTTGGTTCGTGATTTGTCTTTGTGTGTCCAGAATTTGTTTATGAATGCCCAACCTAACAAAGTATATCAATCGGCAGGTCCTCACAATACAACATGCGAGGAGTAAGCCAACAAGGCTATCGGACGGGGCCCAACTATCTATATATATGGTCTAATATTATAACATAGTACTAGGTAGTGATCTAAACGATCTTATATTTCTTGACAGAGGAACAGTATTGGCACTCCACCTTGCTTTTGATATCTTTGATCTTTGAACCGTTTCCGTTGTCCTGGAGAGGCATTGTGTGTTGCTTTTGTTATAAATCTCTCTCTCTCTCTCTCTCTCTCTCTCTCTCTCTCTCATGCAATGCATGGCTATTTGTATGATGCATGGATAGAAGAGATTAAGGATGAGCACTAAATTGTGTTCTCATTTTGGAAGTTATTGTGTGCTGCAATTCTTCATTTCTTTTGGTATGATGGTCCAAACCTGCGCATGTTTCCCTTTCATCATGTCAATCTGTCAAATTTGAAGCATGACCTACTATGTTGGATGGTCGCCGGGTTGGATATGACCGCACCCGGCAGGGTTGCGGGGTGCGGCAAGCCGCACTTTCCATCTAGTGCAATCAAATAGGGACATGATATGGCCAATATCATTTTTTGCTCCTTTTGATCTCCATCTTCGGGGCGCCATGATCATCATCGTCACCGGCATGACACCATGATCTCCATCATCGTGTCTTCATGAAGTTGTCTCGCCAACTATTACTTCTACTACTATGGCTAACGGTTAGCAATAAAGTAAAGTAATTACATGATGTTTCAGTTGACACGCAGGTCATAAATAAATTAAGACAACTCCTATGGCTCCTGCCGGTTGTCATACTCATCGACATGCAAGTCATGATTCCTATTACAAGAACATGATCAATCTCATACATCACATATAACATTCATCACATTCTTCTGGCCATATCACATCACACGACATATGCTGCAAAAACAAGTTAGACGTCCTCTAATTGTTGTTGCAAATTTTTACGTGGCTGCTATAGGTTTCTTAGCAAGAACGTTTCTTACCTACGCCAAAACCACAACGTGATATGCCAATTTCTATTTACCCTTCATAAGGACCCTTTTCATCGAATCCGATCCGACTAAAGTATGAGAGACAGACACCCGCTAGCCACCTTATGCAACTAGTGCATGTCAGTCGGTGGAACCTGTCTCACGTAAGTGTACGTGTAAGGTCGGTCCGGGCCGCTTCATCCCACGATGCCGCCGGATCAAGATAAGACTAGTAACGGCAAGTAAATTGACAAAATCGACGCCCACAACAACTTGTGTTCTACTCGTGCATAGAAACTACGCATAGACCTAGCTCATGATGCCACTGTTGGGGATTGTTGCAGAAATTAAAAAATTTCTACACATCACCAAGATCAATCCATGGAGTCATCTAGCAATGAGAGAGAGAGGAGTGCATCTACATACCCTTGTAGATCGCGAGCGGAAGCGTTCAAGAGAACGGGGTTGATGGAGTCGTACTCGTCATGATCCAAATCACCGATGATCCTAGTGCTGAACGGACGGCACCTCCGCGTTCAACACACGTACGGAGCGGAGACGTCTCCTCCTTCTTGATCCAGCAAGGGGGAAGGAGAAGTTGATGGAGATCCAGCAGCACGACGGCGTGGTGGTGGAAGCAGCGGGATTCCAGCAGGGCTTCGCAAGCGCTACTGGAGGAGGAAGAGGTGCCACGGGAGGGAGAGGGAGGCGCCAGGGCTTAGGGTGCGGCTGCCCTCCCTTCCCTCCACTATATATAGGGGCTGGGGGGGCGCATGCCCCCCTTGGAGATCCCATCTAGGGGGGGGGGGGGCGGGCGGGGGGCGGCGGTCCCCGGGGAGGGCCCCTCGGGGGGCAACGGCCCCCTAGGGTTTCCAACCCTAGGCGCCTTGGGCCCTTGGGTGGGGCGCACCAGCCCACCAGGGGTTGGTTCCCACGCCACTTCAGCCCATGGGGCCCTCCGGGATAGGTGGCCCCACCCGGTGGACCCCCGGGACCCTTCCGTGGTCCCGGTACAATACCGATGACCCCCGAAACTCTCCCGGTGGCCGAAACTGGACTTCCTATATATAAATCTTTACCTTCGGACCATTTCGGAACTCCTCGTGCCGTCCGGGATCTCATCCGGGACTCCGAACAACTTTCGGTTAACCGCATACTAATATCTCTACAACTCTAGCGTCACTGAACCTTAAGTGTGTAGACCCTACGGGTTCGGGAGACACGTAGACATGACCGAGACAACTCTCCGGTCAATAACCAACAGCGGGATCTGGATACCCATATTGGCTCCCACATGCTCCACGATAATCTCATCGGATGAACCACGATGTCGAGGATTCAATCAATCCCGTATACAATTCCCTTTGTCTATCGGTACGATACTTGCCCGAGATTCGATCATCGGTATACCGATACCTTGTTCAATCTCGTTACGGCAAGTCTCTTTACTCGTTCCCGTAACACATCATCCTGTGAACAACACCTTGATCAAACTGAGCTCATTATGATGATGTCCTACCGAGTGGGCCCAGAGATACCTCTCCGACATACGGAGTCACAAATCCCAGTCTCGATTCGTGCCAACCCAACAGATACTTTCGGGGATACCCGTAGTGTACCTTTATAGCCATCCAGTTACGTTGTGACGTTTGGCACACCCAAAGTACCCTTACGGTATCCGGGAGTTGCACAATCTCATGGTCTAAGGAAAGGATACTTGACATTAGAAAAGCTCTAGCAGACGAACTACACGATCTTGTGCTATGCTTAGGATTGGGTCTTGTCCATCACATCATTCTCCTAATGATGCAATCCCGTTATCAATGACATCCTATGTCCATAGTCAGGAAACCGTAACCATCTATTGATCAACGAGCTAGTCAACTAGAGGCTCACTAGAGACATGTTATAGTCTATGTATTCACACATGTATTACGATTTTCGGATAACACAATTATAGCATGAACAATAGACAATTATCATGAACAAGGAAATATAATAATAACCATTTTATTATTGCCTCTAGGGCATATTTCCAACACACACTTCCTCCTGAATATGAAATTTTTTGTGTGGCAATTGTTGAGGGATCGCCTCCCATATGTGATAGAGGTGCTCATAAGGCACGGCGCGGGGAATGGGTCGTGCCCCCTTTGTGGTGTCCCGGAGACGGGGACCCACATCCTTTTCTCTATCATGGTGGCAAGAATTCTTTGGAGGTCTTTATGTGAGGCTCTGGGCCTGACTGGAAGACCTTAGACCTAATTGGGTCCCTTCAAACCGGAGCCAATCCGATATGTAGGAAGAGGCGTCTATTCTGGCTTATGCTTGTGCGTTAGATTGGACGCCATGGAAGACGCGTAATAAGATGGTGATTGAGAGGGTCTCTCTTAGACAGATCTCTAATTTATTGCTCAAATTTCTTGTTTTTTCTACAGCACTGGCACCTCCTGTCTAGGTAGCACGACCCTTCAAACCGGAGCCAATCAGATATGTAGGAAGAGGCGTCTATTCTGGCTTATGTTTGTGGCGTTAGATTGGACGCCCTGGAAGACGCGTAATAAGATGGTGATTGAGAGGGTCTCTCTTAGACAGATCTCCAATTTATTGTTCAAATTTCTTGTTTTTTCTACAGCACTGGCACCTCCTGTCTAGGCAGCACGACCGCAAGCGTCTCGTACATGATGGATGCGTTGCATCTACCGCTTGTTGACTATCCTCGTAGTAGGTGCCTTGAGTCTGTGGCCCCTTGATTGTTTTTTTTCTTTATTTCTTTTATGCTTTTTTGGACGGTTTCGTGGTGTTGTCCTAACAGATTATTGTATTTCGCTGCAGTTGAACTTGTTGTATGGTCGTAGTAATGATTGTATTTATTACTAGTGGGAGGATGGATGCATGTTCCAACTTTTGTCTTATTGTGTCGACCCGGTAGAGTACAGGTTCTGCCGAGGCCTGTTTGTTCTTTCCTCCAGCTTGAGTCTAAACAAAAATCGACCATGACTGGACTGAAAAACAGCCGAAGCGGCTTCCAATGTGAGGGGTGGGAGGCTGTCATGGCGTACCAAAATTCGACAGAGCCAAATAGAAAATCAGTCGACTGTTTATCTTGGGAATATGAAAAAATAAAATGTTTTGAGTGAAGTAACCTGAGCATGAGCAGTAGCCCGACAACAAGGTAATAACTGTTAAATGGTTAGGAAAGTTTCACTAAGATTGGATGTTTACTAAATATAACAGGACCGAAGTTCATTAACATAGTCAAATGCAGTTTACTAAGCGTTTCCAAATGGTAACTTTTATTAGCAGCAAAACTACCCTTACCATTCTCATAGATCCACAAAGAAGAAACAAAGAACGCATGCATTGCCTCATGCACACTTTGTCACCCAAGTTGTGCACCACGTTGATATTCCCATGATCGAGATCCATGTCTTGAAGAGAAAAAAAAAGCTGCTCACATGAATCGCGGGGCAGCAAGAAAATTGTGCTCACGCTAATACTAAGGTTGCAAGCAAGGAATCAAGTTGAATTGTTGTTTGCGATCATGTCTTTGATCCTCCTTCCAATTTATCAATCACATACGAAGGATGAGAAAAGGCCCTACGGTGGTGTGCAACTTCACCCATATACCTATATATACATCAACGGTCTCAAACTATCAACACTATAGAGCTAGCCACTAATTTAATTAGCTATTCTCATTAGAATTTGGAGTAAACCAAATCCACACACGGGAAGTAGAACTCGTAGATGTAGGTGTTCCTGAGCCATCCCTAGCCAAGCAGACGGTTGTCGCCTTCCTCCCGTGCGTGGATGCTTCAAGGCCATCACCTTCCGCCCTTACATGGCAGCACCGAGGTTGTCGGTTGTCTCCATGCATCGAGGCCAACACCGGGCCAAGTTCGTCAACTGGGGCCACCCGTTGTGCTATTCTGCGCTGTCGCTTGAGCTGGCCATGGCACTCGTGACATCACGTTTGCTGGATCGGAGGCATCTGGGTTTTTCCACAGTGTCGGCCATAGCACCAGATCTTTCACATGCGGCTCGTGCTCATCGAGGTGCTCACACACCGCGCCACGTGCCACGACCATCCTCTTCACCTGTCGTGAGGCCATGACCGCTGCCAGCATCTAGTCTTACGCATACATGAAAACGTAATACTGAGGTTCCAAGCTGAATTGTTGTGAGCTATCATGCCTTTGATTCTGCTTCCAATTTCTCAATCACATATAAAGGATGAGAAAAGGCCTTAAGGTGGTGTGCAACTCCACCCATATACACATGTTTTACTTCCGAATATCACATAATTGCTCTCAAACTATCAAGACGATAGAGCTAGCCACTAATTTAATTAGCTATTCTCATGAGAATTTGGAGGAAACCAAATCCACGCACGGGAAGTAGAACTCGTAGATGTATGTGTTCATGAGCCATCCCTAGCCAAGCCGACGGTTGTCTCCTTCCTCCCGTGCGTGGATGCTTCAAGGCCATCACCTCCGCCCTTACATGGCAGCACCGAGGTTGTCGGTTGTCTCCATGCATCGAGGCCAACACCGGGCCAAGTTCGTCAACTGGGGCCACCCGTGGTGCTATTCTGCGCTATCGCTTGAGCTGGCCATGGCACTCGTGACATCACGTTTGCTAGATCGGAGGCATCTGGGTTTTTCCACAGTGTCGGCCATAGCACCAGATCTTTCACATGCGGCTCGTGCTCATCGAGGTGCTCACACACCGCGCCACGTGCCACGACCATCCTCTTCACCTATCGTGAGGACATGACCGCTGCCAGCATCTGGTCTTACGCATCCATGAAAACGTAATACTGAGGTTCCAAGCTGAATTGTTGTGAGCTATCATGCCTTTGATTCTGCTTCCAATTTCTCAATCACATATAAAGGATGAGAAAAGGCCTTACGGTGGTGTGCAACTCCACCCATATACACATGTTTTACTTCCGAATATCACATCAATGCTCTCAAACTATCAACATGATAGAGGTAGCCGCTAATTTAAATAGATATTCTCATGAGAATTTGGAGGAAACCAAATCCACGCATAGGATGTAGAACTCATGGCTGTATGTGTTCACGAGACGTCCCTGGCCAGGCCGACGGCCGCCGCCTTCCTCCCGTGCATGGATGCGCCAAGGCAATCAACTTCCGCCCTTACATGCCAGCATTGAGGTTGCCAGTTGTCTACATGCATCGACGCCAACTCCAGGCCAAGGTCGTCAACTGGGGCCACCCGTAGTGCTATCTGGCGCCGTCGCTTGAGCTGGCCATGGCACTCGTGTATGCCGTCGGCGCCGGGTTCTACATCACGTTTGCTGGATCGGAGGCATCTGGGTTTTTCCACAGTGTCGACCATAGCAGCAGATCTTTCACATGCGGCTCGTGCTCATCGAGGTGCTCAAACACCGCGCCACGTGCCATGACCATCCTCTTCACCTGTCGTGAGGCCATGACCGCTGCCAGCATCTGGTCCTACGAATCCATGAAAACATAATACTGAGGTTCCAAGCTGAATTGTTGTGAGCTATCATGCCTTTGATTCTGCTTCCAATTTCTCAATCACATATAAAGGATGAGAAAAGGCCTTACGGTGGTGTGCAACTCCACCCATATACACATGTTTTACTTCCGAATATCAGATCAATGCTCTCAAACTATCAACACGATAGAGCTAGCCACTAATTTAATTAGCTATTCTCATGAGAATTTGGAGGAAACCAAATCCACGCACGGGAAGTAGAACTCGTAGATGTATGTGTTCGCGAGCCATCCCTAGCCAAGCCGACGGTTGTCGCCTTCCTCCCGTGCGTGGATGCTTCAAGGCCATCACCTTCCGCCCTTACATGGCAGCACCGAGGTTGTCGGTTGTCTCCATGCATCGAGGCCAACACCGGGCCAAGTTCGTCAACTGGGGCCACCCGTGGTGCTATTCTGCGCTATCGCTTGAGCTGGCCATGGCACTCGTGACATCACGTTTGCTGGATTGGAGGCATCTGTGTTTTTCCACAGTGTCGGCCATAGCACCAGATCTTTCACATGCGGCTCGTGCTCATCGAGGTGCTCACACACCGCGCCACGTGCCACGACCATCCTCTTCACCTGTCGTGAGGACATGACCGCTGCCAGCATCTGGTCTTACGCATCCATGAAAACGTAATACTGAGGTTCCAAGCTGAATTGTTGTGAGCTATCATGCCTTTGATTCTGCTTCCAATTTCTCAATCACATATAAAGGATGAGAATGAAGGAAATATGCCCTAGAGGCAATAATAAAGTATTATATATTTCCTTATATCATGATAAATGTTTATTATTCATGCTAGAATTGTATTAACCGGAAACGTAATACATGTGTGAATACATAGACAAACAGAGTGTCACTAGTATGCCTCTACTTGACTAGCTCGTTAATCAAAGATGGTTATGTTTCCTAGCCATAGACATGAGTTGTCATTTGATTAACGGGATCACCTCATTAGGAGAATGACGTGATTGACTTGACCCATTTTGTTAGCTTTGCACCAGATTGTTTAGTATGTTGCTATTGCTTTCTTCATGACTTATACATGTTCCTATGACTATGAGATTATGCAACTCCCGTTTACCGGAGGAACACTTTGTGTGCTACCAAACGTCACAACGTAACTGGGTGATTATAAAGGTGCTCTACAGGTGTCTCCAAAGGTACTTGTTGGGTTGGCGTATTTCGAGATTAGGATTTGTCACTCCGATTGTCGGAGAGGTATCTCTGGGCCCACTCGGTAATGCACATCACTATAAGCCTTGCAAGCATTGTGACTAATGAGTTAGTTGCGGGATGATGTATTACGGAACGGGTAAAGAGACTTGCTGGTAACGAGATTGAACTAGGTATCGAGATACCGACGATCGAATCTCGGGCAAGTAACATACCGATGACAAAGGGAACAACGTATGTTGTTATGCGGTCCAACCGATAAAGATCTTCGTAGAATATGTGGGAGCCAATATGGGCATCCAGGTCCCGCTATTGGTTATTGACCGGAGAGGTGTCTCGGTCATGTCTACATAGTTCTCGAACCCAAAGGGTCCGCACGCTTAAAGTTACGATGACAGTTATATTATGAGTTTATGTGATTTGATGTACCGAAGGTTGTTCAGAGTCCCGGATGTGATCACGGACATGAAGAGGAGTCTCGAAATGGTCGAGACGTAAATATTGATATATTGGACGACTATATTCGGACACCGGAAGTGTTCCGGAGAAGTTTCGGATTAAACCGGAGTGCCGGAGGGTTACCGGAACCCCCCGGGGAAGTATTGGGCCTTGGTGGGCCTTGAGGGGAGAGAGAGGGCAGCAGCCAGGAGGTGGCGCACCCCTCCCAAGGGGAATCCTAGTTGGACTAGGAGAGGGGGGCGCAGCCCCCTTTCCCTCTCCCTCTCCCTCTCTTTCCTTCCCCCCCCCCCTCTTTTCCTAGTAGGACTAGGAAAGGGGAGTCCTACTCCTACTAGGAGGAGGACTCCCCCTCTCTCCTTGGCGCGCCTAGGGCAGCCGGCCTCCCCCTTGCTCCTTTATATACGGGGGCAGGGGGCACCTAAGGACACACTTGATATACGATATTTTAGCCGTGTGCGGTGCCCCCCTCCACCAGATTACACCTTGATAATACCGTCGCAGAGCTTAGGCGATGCCCTGCGTCGGTGGAACATCATCATCGTCACCACGCCGTCGTGCTGACGAAACTCTCCCTCAACACTCGGCTGGATCGGAGTTCGAGGGACGTCATCGAGCTGAACGTGTGTAGAACTTGGAGGTGCCGTACGTTCGGTACTTGATCGGTCGGATCGTGAAGACGTACGACTACATCAACCGCGTTGTGATAACGCTTCCGCTGTCGGTCTACGAGGGTACGTGGACAACACTCTCCCCTCTTGTTGCTATGCATCACCATGATCTTGCGTGTGCGTAGGAAATTTTTTGAAATTACTACGTTCCCCAACAGAGAAAAGGCCTTACGGTTGTGTGCAACTCCACCCATATACACATGTTTTACTTTCGAATATCACATCAATGCTCTCAAACTATCAACATGATAGAGGTAGCCGCTAATTTAAATAGATATTCTCATGAGAATTTGGAGGAAACCAAATCCACGCATAGGATGTAGAACTCATGGTTGTATGTGTTCATGAGACGTCCCTGGCCAGGCCGACGGCCGCGGCCTTCCTCCCGTGCATGGATGCGCCAAGGCCATCAACTTCCGCCCTTACATGGCAGCACTGAGGTTGCCGGTTGTCTCCATGCATCGACGCCAACTCCAGGCCAAGGTCGTCAACTGGGGCCACCCGTAGTGCTATCTGGCGCCGTCGCTTGAGCTGGCCATGGAACTCGTGTACGCCGTCGGCGCCGGGTTCTACATCATGTTTGCTGGATCGAAGGCATCTGGGTTTTTCCACAGTGTCGGCCATAGCACCAGATCTTTCACATGCGGCTCGTGCTCATCGAGGTGCTCACAAACCGCGCCACGTGCCACGACCATCCTCTTCACTTGTCGTGAGGCCATGGCCGCTGCCAGCATCTGGTCTGACGCATCCATGAAAACGTAATACTGAGGTTCCAAGCTGAATTGTTGTGAGCTATCATGCCTTTGATTCTGCTTCCAATTTCTCAATCACATATAAAGGATGAGAAAAGGCCTTACGGTGGTGTGCAACTCCACCCATATACACATGTTTTACTTCCGAATATCACATCAATGCTCTCAAACTATCAACATGATAGAGGTAGCCACTAATTTAAATAGATATTCTCATGAGAATTTGGAGGAAACCAAATCCACACATAGGATGTAGAACTCATGGCTGTATGTGTTCACGAGACGTCCCTGGCCAGGCCGACGGCCGCCGCCTTCCTCCTGTGCATGGATGCGCCAAGGCCATCAACTTCCGCCCTTACATGGCGGCACTAAGGTTGCCGGTTGTCTCCATGCATCGACGCCAACTCCAGGCCAAGGTCGTCAACTCGGGCCACCCGTAGTGCTATCTGGCACTGTCGCTTGAGCTGGCCATGGCACTCGTGTATGCCGTCGGCGCCGGGTTCTACATCATGTTTGCTGGATCGGAGGCATCTGGGTTTTTCCACAGTGTCGGCCATAGCACCAGATCTTTCACATGCGGCTCGTGCTCATCGAGGTGCTCACAAACCGCGCCACGTGCCACGACCATCCTCTTCACTTGTCGTGAGGCCATGGCCGCTGCCAGCATCTGGTCTTACGCATCCATGAAAACGTAATACTGAGGTTCCAAGCTGAATTGTTGTGAGCTATCATGCCTTTGATTTTGCTTCCAATTTCTCAATCACATATAAAGGATGAGAAAAGGCCTTACGGTGGTGTGCAACTCCACCCATATACACATGTTTTACTTCCGAATATCACATCAATGCTCTCAAACTATCAACATGATAGAGGTAGCCACTAATTTAAATAGATATTCTCATAAGAATTTGGAGGAAACCAAATCCACACATAGGATGTAGAACTCATGGCTGTATGTCTTCACGAGACGTCCCTGGCCAGGCCGACGGCCGCCGCCTTCCTCCTGTGCATGGATGCGCCAAGGCCATCAACTTCCGCCCTTACATGGCAGCACTGAGGTTGCCGGTTGTCTCCATGCATCGACGCCAACTCCAGGCCAAGGTCGTCAACTGGGGCCACCCGTAGTGCTATCTGGCACTGTCGCTTGAGCTGGCCATGGCACTCGTGTATGCCATCGGCGCCGGGTTCTACATCATGTTTGCTGCATCGGAGGCATCTGGGTTTTTCCACAGTGTCGGCCATAGCACCAGATCTTTCACATGCGGCTCGTGCTCATCGAGGTGCTCACACACCGCGACACGTGCCACGACCATGCTCTTCACCTGTCGTGTGGCCATGACCGCTGCCAGCATCTGGTCTTACGCATCCATGAAAACATAATACTGAGGTTCCAAGCTGAATTGTTGTGAGCTATCATGCCTTTGATTCTGCTTCCAATTTCTCAATCACATATAAAGGATGAGAAAAGGCCTTACGGTGGTGTGCAACTCCACCCATATACACATGTTTTACTTCCGAGTATCACATCAATGCTCTCAAACTATCAACATGATAGAGGTAGCCGCTAATTTAAATAGATATTCTCATGGGAATTTGGAGGAAACCAAATCCACGCATAGGATGTAGAACTCATGGCTGTATGTGTTCACGAGACGTCCCTGGCCAGGCCGACGGCCGCGGCCTTCCTCCCGTGCATGGATGCGCCAAGGCCATCAACTTCCGCCCTTACATGGCAGCACTGAGGTTGCCGGTTGTCTCCATGCATCGACGCCAACTCCAGGCCATGGTCGTCAACTGGGGCCACCCGTAGTGCTATCTGGCGCTGTCGCTTGAGCTGGCCATGGCACTCGTGTACGCCGTCGACGCCGGGTTCTACATCACGTTTGCTGGATCGGAGGCATCTGGGTTTTTCCACAGTGTCGGCCATAGCACCAGATCTTTCACATGCGGCTCGTGCTCATGGAGGTGCTCACACACCGCGCCACGTGCCACGACCATCCTCTTCACCTGTCGTGAGGCCATGACCGCTGCCAGCATCTGGTCTTACGCATCCATGAAAACGTAATACTGAGGTTCCAATCTGAATTGTTGTGAGCTAGCATGCCTTTGATTCTGCTTCCAATTTCTCAATCACATATAAAGGATGAGAAAAGGCCTTACGGTGGTGTGCAACTCCACCCATATACACATGTTTTACTTCCGAATATCACATCAATGCTCTCAAACTATCAACATGATAGAGGTAGCCGCTAATTTAAATAGATATTTTCATGAGAATTTGGAGGAAACCAAATCCACGCATAGGATGTAGAACTCATGGCTGTATGTGTTCACGAGACGTCCCTGGCCAGGCCGACGGCCGCCGCCTTCCTCCCGTGCATGGATGCGCCAAGGCCATCAACTTCCCCCTTACATGGCAGCACTGAGGTTGCCGGTTGTCTCCATGCATCGACGCCAACTCCAGGCCAAGGTCGTAAACTGGGGCCACCCGTAGTGCTATCTGGCGCTGTCGCTTGAGCTGGCCATGGCACTCGTGTATGCCGCCGGCGCCGGGTTCTACATCATGTTTGCTGGATCGGAGGCATCTGGGTTTTTGCACAGTGTCGGCCATAGCACCAGATCTTTCACATGCAGCTCGTGCTCATGGAGGTGCTCACACACCGCGCCACGTGCCACGACCATCCTCTTCACCTGTCGTGAGGCCATGACCGCTGCCAGCATCTGGTCTTACGCATGGGTGTGACGCCGTCATGAAGACGTAATCTTGATAGGTTTGTTTAAGTACTCCCTTCGTCTAGGTGTGTAAGTCATCTTACGAAAACCAAATAATACCAAAACACTTAGGCGCGGTGCATTAACCTCTACCTCGTTTCTTGTTTCTTCACATATCAACCAATAAGATACGAGGGGTGTGCATGCTTTTAATGACTTGAGACTACCAAACACGACATGCAGTGGTTAGTTCATTGCATGCAATGCTATTAGTTAGCAAATAAACATTAATGTCTCTCGTTTTCCCCTCCTTCTTGGTCACGGTGCGCAACCTAAGATGACTTACTCACCTAGACGGAGGGAGTAGTTGAGATGATCCTTTCGACTTCGTTGGAGACATCTAGAAGAAGTTTGTGGTCTTGAGTAAATAGGGACAATGGTTTTTTTACATTTGTTGAATTAAAAAATAAGTGCCACTTCCTATTAAAAAAATATTGAACGATCGCCCTCTGAACTCAATGTGCATATATTCATTAACGAAATCAGTAACTTAACTGAGTGCATATTCAAAATGGAACACGGGCTAGATCCCTTCCGTGTTGGTATTGGCGCCGTCGGACATGGGCTGAATCCCTTGTCCATGTCAGTGTCGTGTCATGAGGCGTACGGCCGGTGTGGAACACAAGTATCTTCTTCATGCCGACTATGGTGCTGTTGTGTATGACTAGGCGGTCCGTCCCTGTGGACTTCTAGAACCCTTTCAGCATTGCCTGCTCCATGCGAAACCTGGTTGGGTACTTTCATCCCCTCGGCGTGAAAAAGTACCACTCACCTTTAGCGTCGGGATCGCCTGCGCTCGGTGAGTCCTGTTAGCCAGATGACTTGGACAGACCGGGTCAGCCCCGGTTTCCCCACGGTCGGTGCACGATCTACCGCATATACTTCCTTTGGTTGTATCAGGCTACCATATATGTACCCTCCGTTGTACTCGGAATCAATTAAGGAAACCATTTTGACATTCTTCATGGTATCAGACAACCGCTAGATCCTGTCCTTCCTACCCTACGCCATGACCAATCCTGGCGACAGCAATCCCTCCCAGCCCGCCGCCGGCAGCCAAACTATTCCGGCGACCACCTCTACCACAACTCTCACCATCCCCTCCTCTCTTTCCTTCGGCGATACAATCACAGATGTCACTCCCTTCATCCCCATCGTCCTTGATCTTCATAGCCATAACTACTACCATTGGCGTCACCTCTTTGAGATCCACCTCGACCGTTGTTCCCTGCTGCACCACATATCCGACGGCGCCGCTCCGTCCCAAACCAACGCCCGTTGGCTGAAGGACAACCTGGCCATTATGCAATGGCTCTACATGCGGATCTCAACGGAGCTCATCAACCTCGTCGTCAAGGACGGCGATACTGCTCGAGACATCTGGCGCGAGCTTCGTCGCCTCTTCCAGGACAACAGCGATGCCCGCATCTCGGCACTCAACATGGAGCTCCGCACCATCACCCAGGGTGACTGTCCGGTGGGCGTTTTCTGTCAGCGGATCAAGGCAATCGGCGTTGAACTTCGCGAGCTCAGGGAAGTTGTGGCTGACCGCGCCCTCCTGCACGCCTTGATGGGCGGCCTCGACGAGCGGTTCGCCCAGCAGGCGACCCTGATCCAGCTCCTTCGTCCGTCCCAACTCTGGCCGAGGCCCTGTCTATGCTGCAGTTGGAGGAACAAAACCAAGCACGCAAAGCCGGCTCTCCTCGCCTCTTCCACACCACTGCTCGCATCACCGCGCCTCCCTCGGGATTGACCACAACAACGCCTCAACACCAACCGCCTCCTGGCTTGCGGCCAAACCCCAACTAAGTGGGCAAAAACCCGGTCTATCGCCCACTGCCGCAACGCTCACATGCGTCTTCTTCATCCTCGGCTCCACCAGCTTCCTCTGGTCTGCCCACAGCACCTACGGCTTCCCGGACTACTGCTCCTCCATGGCGACCATCTCATGACCCATGGACAGGTCTCGTGCAGGCTTGGCCCATGCCTTGGTCTGCGCCTTCTTCGTACGGCGCTCCTCCAGCGTACGGTGGGGCTTGGGCGCCTGGTCTGCGTCCTCCCGTCGGGGCTCCCGGCCTGCTCGGATCACGGCCTCCTCCACATGCGTACACTGCATATGCTCCCCTGTACCAGTCTTCAGTGGCTCCAACGGCGTCTTCTCTTTACCCGTACGGCCCACCTCCTGCCGCAAGCTGGGACTTGACTGCTACATCAACATCATCATCTGCACAACCATATCCA
The DNA here is from genome assembly GCF_002575655.3 of Aegilops tauschii subsp. strangulata. Lineage (NCBI taxonomy): Eukaryota > Viridiplantae > Streptophyta > Magnoliopsida > Poales > Poaceae > Aegilops > Aegilops tauschii. The sequence goes on from NC_053036.3 coordinate 653,544,739, forward strand.
CATGCGGCCTCTACATCAACACCAGCGCCGCCTACCTGGGATCAAGCTGCCCTCATCGCAGCCCTGAATTCTCTTACCACTCAAGACACAGGTACCAAGTAGATTTTTGATTCTGGTGCATCCTCGCATATGTCTGCATCTAGTTGTATGTTATCTTCCATCCATCCCTCTATTTTATTTCCCTCTATTACCATAGGCGATGATTCCTCTGTTCTTGTTTCATGTGTTAGTTCCTCTACTATTCGTTCTTCTCGATCTCCTCTTCCCCTTCGTGATGTTCTTGTCGCTCCTGCCTTAACTAAGAACTTGATCTCTGTTCGTCGTTTTACTATTGATAACCAAGTTTCAATTGAGTTTGATACCTTTGGGTTATCTGTGAAGGATCTCCACAGCAAGGCGGTGATAGCTCGGTTCAATAGCTTTGGCGATCTCTACACCATCAACGGCGCTTCTTCACCGCCATCCACTGCCATGATCGCCCCCGTTACCTTGTGGCACCCCCGCCTTGGTCATCCCAACACGCCACCACGACTACCCTTCTTCAAGAATTTCAGCTTGCGCATATTCATGACCCGCATGATTCCTCCCTGTGTGAAGCATGCCAAATGGGCAAACATGTTAGGCTGCCCTTTGGGACATCTACAACTCATAGTACTTTTCATTTTGAATTGTTGCATTGTGACTTATGGACATCGTCTATCCCTAGTGTATATGGCTTTAAGTATTATCTAGTAATCCTAGATGACTATTCTCATTATATATGGACCATTCCTATTCGCTCAGAATCTGATGTTCATAGTCTCTTTGTTAATTTTCAGCGATATGTCTACACACATTTTTCTGTCCCCATTCGTTTCCTCCAATGTGATAATGGCCGTGAATTTGATAATGCTCGTAATGGCCACTTCTTTTTGCACCATGGCATTCTCCTATGTGGTTCCTGCCCATACACATCTTCTCAAAACGGGAAAGCTGAATGTTCTCTTTGCACTATTAATGACATCATTCGAACACTCTTGATTGAGGCCTCCATGCCACCCAAGTTTTGGGTTGAAGCTTTACGCCATGCTACTTATCTTCTTAACATTCGACCCACCACCAAATGCCCCCAATTCACCCCTTACGAGTCTTTATTTCTAGCCTCGCCCCCCTATGATAGTTTATGGATTTTTGGGTGTCTCTGTTTCCCAAACCTCTCTTCCACTGCTTCTAATAGCTCTCCCCTCGCTCGGTGCCTTGTGTGTTTCTAGGATACTCCAAATCCCACAAAGAATGTAGATGCCTTGACCTGGAAACTGGTCATGTCATTCTCTCCAGGCACGTCACTTTCGATGAAACATTATTCCTTTTCACTACCCACACCATGCTTGATTTTTCTGCTCCCATTTTTGCCCCTCATTCTATTCCTTCCCACTCCCTACGATTGACGTGCATGGGCTTCATGGCCCTGTTCACATAGTCACCTCCCACCACTCCCAACAATCAGATACCACCAATCCTTCCGCAACTACCTCCAATCATCAGCACCCTTCCCCCGGCCTCCCCTCAACGCAATCCACCAACCCCCATGCAGCCTCACCGCGTCCCACCACTCCGCCAAACGACAACTCAGATTCCTCCTCTACGGGTCCCGCCACCACACCATACATCCGCTCGATCGCATGCAGTGACTTCCTCGCCTGTTTCTTCCCCCAAGCGCCTCTCAACGCCACCCTCTTCCCGTCCTTCTTCTCCACAACCCCAATGCCTCTTACCTCTCACTGACATTCCTGTACCCATTCCCACCAACGCCCACACCATGAGAACTCGCACCAAGGCAGGGTTTGGCCTCCCTGCTAAACGCCTTAACCTCGCCGCCTCATTTACTCCTCTCTCTCCTCTTCCCACCTCCTACAAAGCCGCCCTCATGGATCCAAATTGGTTCTATGCCATGAAAGAGGAGTATGATGCCCTTCTCCTCAACAAAACCGTGACTCTCATACCTCGACCTTCCGGTGCCAACGTTGTCTCCGGGAAGTGGGTTTTCCGGCATAAGTTTAACTCTCATGGATCCCTTTATTGCTACAAACCTCGATCGGTGTGTCACGGTGATTCTCAGCAGGCTGGCATCGATTTTGATGAGACATTTTCTCCCGTGGTTAAACCGAGCACGATTCAGGTTGTCCTCAGCTTAGTCGTTTCCAACTCATGGCCTATTCACCAATTAGATGTCAAAAATGTTTTTCTCCATGGTTCTCTAAAAGAAACTATATATTGTCGACCACCCTTCAGGTTCTCTGATTCATCTTTTCCTGATCACGTCTGTCACCTCCAAAATTCACTATATGGTCTCAAACAGGCACCCAGGGCATGCTTTCAATGGGTTGCTTCGTTTATTCAAACAACTGGTTTCTCTCCTTCTCGTTCGGATTCATCTCTGTTCATTTTTCACTCACAACACCACATCACCTACTTACTACTTTATGTTGATGACATCATTTTAACAACATCTTCTGACTCCTTTCTTAACCAGATGATCCTCGCTTTACGTACTGAATACTGCATGAAAGATCTTGGCCCTCTATATCACTTTCTCGGCATCGCCGTTTCGAGCTCATCTACTGGACTTTTTCTTTCACAATGTCAATATGATCTCGATCTTCTCTCCAAAGCCGGTATGTACGACTGCCATCCTTCCTCGGGACAAAGTCGCCGGAGCTTCGAGCTCCGGATGACTGGGATCAAATTTTTACTCCCACCTGTCCCCACATCACATACTTCCCAAATAATTCCAGGCCTCCTGATGTCTGGTATCTAATCTACATAAAACAGCAAGTTGAGGAGACAGTCTGGCAATTTTGGACAAGGTTCCTGTTCATCAAGAATAGGATACCAAATTGTTGCGATGCAGATATCTTAGCAAATTTCCGGCATAACTGCCAGGACGAAGGTGTCTGAAATGCCCTTGCTCGACGCCGAGTTCAAACCTTTTCAGATCTATCCGACCTGATGTCAAGGTTTTGCGCCATGGAGGACGCATCTTCAATCTGCACCGCACCATTAAGAGCAGACGGGAGGACGCACCGAAAGCAACAATCTGGTCCTTCCATGCTAGTAGCCATCGCGGAAGAAAAGGAAACCTGTAACAGGAACCAAAACCGCCCTTGGTGGCCTGTTAGACAAACCATGCCCAATCCACTTTGTTCTGCTAAACGCTAAACAAACTCATAGACTTCGAGCTTGCTTGGTGGTTAAACAGATGGCTAAGGGAGGCGAGGACCTCCTTGAGAACACACGCGCACTGAGCCATTCAACAAACTCTTCGGATGGCGAAGGGATCTTGATGATTGTTAACCCACAAGTATAGGGGATCGTGACAGTTTTCGAGGGTTGGACTGTGTGACCGGTGTCATTGGTGATTGTGGGAGAAGCAGACGAGATAAGTTACGCGGGGGGGGGGGGGGGGGGGGGGGGAATGCGACACAGGACTCGCCTGCCGAGAAGGTTTATATAGCAGGCCGATAAGCACTAGGGTTTTGGGGATTTCACCGAGTCGAGGGGAAAATACACCTCTGGACCGTGCAGTTTTTGATTTCCGGTTATATAGTCGGATGTAACAGTTGCAGCAGCCAGCCTGAAATGAAGCATCCGGATCTACTGCTGCTGAGTGTCTATTGTTTCTAATTGTGGCGTTCCTACCACTATGTGCGCTATATGATGCTTTCATCGCACATGCTCCCTGCCTTTCTCTTTACTCCGCATATAAATTTTGTCTTAAGTGTAGCCTTTCTCCTTAAAGTCTCTGATGTTTCCTCTGTTTCTCAACTTGTTCCTTGAGCTTCTCATTCCTGTATGTGACGCCTCTTCATCAGTTAATACTCACATGGATAGCTTCAGGCCTTCGCGAGTTGGCTGCCCATCCCGTTCCCTTCAGGTCTCTTTCCCTCTTCTTTTCTGACACTAGGTCACAACAGTGTAGTCAGGACCAACTTAGGGAACGGAGGGGATCATATCTTCGTATGGATGTATTCCCATGGAGACTTCGTATGCCTACTTCTAACAAACATCAGTTGAGAAAGAGAATTTGGTGTGAGCTATCATGCTTCCGGTTCTCCCTGCAGTTTCTCAAGAACATCCAAAGCATGACAAAGACCCCCCATCGTTGTATACAACTCCGCCTGACCCATCTATATATACACATGTTTTCCTTCAATGATATCAATGGTCTCGAACTCTCATAAGATAGGCCTAGACTCCAATTTAAGTAGTTTTCTTGAGACATTGGAGGAAACCAAATCCACCACAAAAACATTCGCTGACGCAAAGCCCCCATTATAGTTTGCAGAAATCAACCATCATTAAAGAATCATATAATAATAATATTGTGTACTGGTAGAACTAGGACCTTGGCTTTATGCCACGTGTAAAAATACATAGTTTATACCTCACTCGGACGAACTGAAAGGTGGTCCAATAGAATCTTCACTCCATTGTTGTTAAGTGTAGCCTTTCAAGCCTATCAGGTTGTGGCAGGTTCATGGTAAACGAGGCGGAGATAATCAACAAAAGGATTCTCACAATAGAGTAACAATGATCTTGGTTAAGGCCACCAAGGGAACTTTCTCCTCATAATTTGACTTTTATTTTTTGTTTTCTCTATTACTAAGCACCTGTTAAATCGAAATTATTTTGTTTTCTCTCAAGAACAAGGAAAAATTAAATATTTTGATGTGAAGTGACCCAAGCACGAGGAGTAGCATGTCCGGAACTGTAATAACTAGTGAATAGGTCAGCAAATTTTCAATAAGGAAAATAGGACTCGATTGTTTTGACATTGTAAAATACAGTTTATTAAGTGTTTCCAAGTACTTACTTTTGTTAGGACTCGATTGTTTTTTTTTCTCAACTGGGCTTTCCCCTTTCCATTAATAATCATTTAATGGAAATACAAAGGTCTGAAAGAAAAACTGAAACTGCAAACGGAGACAACACCAACTAGGAGAAGAAGGGAGAAAGAGAAAACGAGCTGAGGCACTAGCAGCAAAAACCATATAACAGTTCAGACAACCCACTTAACAGGACACAAGCTACCATACAAAAAGACCCAAATTGATAGGCAACTACAGGCAAATTAAAAAACGAAGCAAATGAGTCGCTCCAGCCCCGCTCCAGACTCCAGCAAGCACTTTTTTGCTATATGATCGTCTCCTCTCCGCTCTAGATGTTCACACCATCATCACCAACGGGAACCAGAAGTGTCGCTAGATGAGACGTCTCCTTCATAAGCATCTACACTCCACTGTTTAGCTTTTCCTTGTCAGCACCTTTGAGTAAACCTGACAAGTACATCAAATAAGCAAAGGACTCGATTGTTTTGACATTGCAAAATACAGTTTATTAAACACCCAAACCCTTCAGCATACATCCACAAAGAAAACGCATGCATTGCCTCATGCACACTTTATCTCACCAAGTTGCTTGTTCTCTCATTGCACGTGTCCAGCTAGCTACCATATGTTACAATATTTGCTAATCTTTAATTGAGGAGAGTACCAGGCATCTGTGGCTCTTCGCGAACGAGTCCCTCCCCTCTCGTGTCGCTCTCGCGAGCGACCGGGGGGAACCCTAAACGGCGCGGCTTCGTCCCTCCCTCCCTCCTCTGCCCTCCCCCCTCGTCGCCGCCCAGCGACGCCACCGGGCGAAGCCCGACCAACGGTGGCGGCGGCGGGGCCTCTTCTTCCCCTCCGCACGTGCTCCACGGCTGGCGCAAGACGGCCGGTCGAGCGGTGGCACGGGGCTGTGGTGGGGCCGCGCTGCGCGGCGGCACGCGCTCTGTTTGGCGGCGGGTGAACCAGATGGTGGCACGCCGGCGAGCAGGGCGGGGGTCTGCGGTGCGGCGGCCGTGGGTGGATCGACTTCAGGCGGAGGCGTGCTGGCGCGAATTCGGCCAGATCCGCCTGGATCTGGCTTCTGGTTGGCGGCGGACGGCGGGAGGTGGTGGCAGGGGTCCGTCGGGGCCTCTGCGTTGGGTGGTATGCAGCGGCGCTGCTGCAGCCACGGTGGTCGTCCGGTCTACGCACATGAACGGTGGGCCTCTCCCGCAGCGGTTCGTCTGCGTCGAGCTCGGGTGAGCTCTCCCTCCCTCTTCTATGGATTCTGCGGCGGGCGCGTCAGGCCGTGGTGGCTCCATGGTGTGGTGGTGTGCGTGAGGCTTGCTGGTGGTGGCAGGATACTTTGGGAAGGGGAAGGGTAGTGCCTCCTCCGTTGCATCTGGCGGCTGCTGCGGGTGGCCGCCGGAGTTCCCCTTGCCCAGATCCGGCCGCCGAGGTCATAGACCATACCAAGGTGTCGGCTTTGGGGTGGAAGGTGAGCTTCCACTTCGTTCCGGTTGGCCGCGCCCGTTTGCTATGTCCTGGTTGAGGGTGGGGCTCGGATGCCGTGGCGGCGGCCCGTTTGGTGGTAGCCGGGATGCTCTTGGGCGGAGCACGTGGCTCGGGCGCTGTACGGTCAGCATGGCCGTGTGGGCAGCGTGTTGAACGGGGTGGGTCGTTCAATGCTGGCGTTGCGGTTGTCCGTAACCCAATCCGACGGCGGCGGCGTCCTAGCGTCGTCCCCTTCTTGAAGGCGTTGTCGCGTCATCTCATTTGTCGTCGGAGTGCTCCGAGGGAAACCCTAATCCTTGGATTGGGTGGTGGCGATGCGATGGTGTCGTTCCCTTGCTGAAGGCGCCGCTTTGGAGCTCATTGTTCGTCTTACACGGCTTCTCCTCTTCGCGGTGGCCCGCCCACGGTTGAGGGCCCCGATATCTTCGTAGTAGTGCTTATTATTTTTACCAAAGAAGGGTTGCCCCCCGCTTTATATTATAAAGCAACGACCACACGATACACTTGCTGGGGCCACAGCACAAGCAAGCCCAAAAGAAACAAAAAAGGAACTGAAGAGAAAATAATGCCAACAACGGCGGATCAACGAAAACGATGAGGACCCGCAACCGCCGCGCCCACCGGAAAATTCCACCACGCTCCTAGCACTCCGGACCGCCGCATACCAAACAACACCTTCAAGAAGGATCGCGACGATGACGACGCTGTTGCCCGTACATGTCCTAGGGTTTCCCCTGGTACGCGAGGGGTGAGGTGGAAGGGGTATGCCCGACGCCCTTCAGGAAGGCATGGCGGCGCCCACGGGCGTCACCGCGTCGGTGCCGGCCCTGCCGACAAGGATTTCTCCCGACCACCCACCAACCACGACCCCAGACGATCCATCCCGCGCCACCAAACACACCGCCCACCAACTTGCGCCACCACGGTCGAGCAGTCTCCATCGCTGTCTCACCATGGCAAACGAAACGGGACCGACGGAAACAAGACGATGCAACTAGGAACCAGGAGCGGCAACATCAGCAGCCTCCGAAACGGGCTCGCGAAGCCCCCGTCGCCGCGCTGCAGAAGGCGAGCCACCGTCGCCACCACCCCCAGCACGAGTCACGCCCCCGACCCACCGGAGACGCCGCAAGCAGACCGGGCCAGGCCCGCCCATACCCAGATCGAGCCCAAAAGGGTCCAGATCTGGGCCGGGAGGCCCGCCGCGAGCCACCGCGCCGCCCCGCCGCCAAGCGGCCGCGCCACCGCCCGCACGCCACCCAGCACTCCGCCGCCCAGGGAGCTGCGCCGCCGCCGGATCCATTGTCGCCGAGGAGCACCCCCGTCGGCCGCCGTCCGCCCGAGCCGAGGCGCCATGCGGGGCGGAAAGGCCGGGGCCGCCGCCGCCGGCACCACGCGGGCAAGGCCCAGTGGCCCAGGCCGACGGCGGCGGAAGGGAAGGAGGGGGAGGGGAGGGCTGGGAGGGGCGACGAGAGCCCCCGGTCGCCCCGCTCGGGGAGGCGACGCGGGGAGGAGGAAAGGATAACCCCAAACCAAACTAAGGTTTCTCCTTCTCCCTTTGGGAAACCCCGCAAAGTAGGTTACCTGCTTATTATTTCATTTGATGTTGGCTAGGATTTTGTTGGGGTAGTGTTGTTGTTTTCAGCGTCCTTGTACCCAGCCTTGGGTGCGTGTGGTGTGGTGTGTGTGTTTGTATCGGCAGGTTTCGGTTGTTCGGTGATGCTTTATTTATAAAGCGGGGGAAACCCTTTTTCGTTAACTCCAGTTGTATTGGTTAGTCGCATAGGACCGCGTTTATATTAATGGATCAATCGTGTGGTTGTATTCCCATGGAGATATCATATGCCATATATTAAAAAAAAACAATCTGCTCAAAATTTACTCATCCGGCACCAAGAAAATTGTTCTCATGCAGTCATGCTAATGCTGAGATTTCAAGCAAGGAACCCACACAAATTGTTGCAGGCTATCATGCTTTTGATTCTCCTTTCAATTCCTCAAGCACATACAAAGCATGAGAAAAGCACCCTACGGATGTAGCAAGACCACACATCTATCTATATATATACACATGTTTTCCTTCCTAATGTCACACCAATGGTCTCAAATTCTCAATAAGATAGGGATAGCAACTAATTTAATTAGCTTTTTTATGAGAATTTGGAGAAAACCAAATCCATGCATAGGATGCAGAACTCCTAGCTGTATGAATTCGTGTTCTGTCCCTCACCAAGCTGCTGGCCGTTACCTTCCTCTTGTGCATGGCAGCACCGAGGCGGTCGGTTGTCTCCGTGTAATGAGACCGACACCAGGGCGAGGTCATCAACTGGTCTCACCTTTACCGCTACCTGGCGCTGTCGCTGGAGATGCCATGGCGCTCGTGTACGGCGCCAGCACCTTGTTCTACGTCGTGCGCACGCCGGAGCGGTGGCGCCCTGGGATATTGCAGGCAATATCACCAGCACTTCCACGTGCTTGGCACGCTCACACACTACGCCGTCACAAACCCACCACCATTCTCATCGACTGGAGCCACGAGCAGCTGCTCATTGCAATTGTTGTGATGCCATGATGATTATGTAACACATAGATATTTATTTATTGTTGATTGGTTTGGAAGAGCTTATCACGCTTGCCGCGTGATCGTGTAACACATAGATATGATTGTTGATTTGGGTAAGTAGTGTAGATGATTATTTGGACTTCTTTCTTTCGAAATTGCTGTGCACAAGACAATTTGCAGGACCATTTTCACACATCCTTGTGATCGATGGCTGAGGCCCACGTAAACCGATGGCTGCTATATCTTGTCATATAGAAATCGCAAACAACCCATCGTATGTGTAGCAGTTCTCTCTTTCTTTTGCGCGGAATGATGCACCCGCATGAACAGTGTACTTTGAAAAAAAAAGAAAACAAATTTGAAACAATCTGAATTTTTGTATATCAAATTAGAGCAGAAGTTTTACTGTTCTGCAAAATTCCATGACCAAATAACATTTGAGGAACCCTCAGCAAAAAAAAAAAATAACTCCTCAAAAGTGAAGAAAACTTTGAACACTAATCTAGTTATTTTTAGGAGGGCTCCTTGAATGTTATTTGGTCACGAAATTTTGCAAGAAGCTAAAACTTTGATCTAGTTTGATGTCCCATGATTTCAGATTTTATCGATTTTGTTTTGTATTTTTAAGTGTACTGTTCATGTGGGTATAGTTGCACCCGAGAGTAGGAAATCCAGTCTCGATGGACTTTGTTGGAGACATGCATCAGAATTTGTGCTCTTGGCTTCCTGCAATCTGTCAATCTGCAACGCCAAATTGCATGAGTGCGTGGCGACTGAGGAGTGAGCAAAGCTCAGCAACATCACATAAAGACATGCCGAGGTTTGTACAAATTGACAAAGAGAAAGAAAATATTAGTAACAATGGGAAATAAAAAATAATAATATGGACGGGGGGAGAATTATTTTTTAGGTCACACATAACGCCATAGTAGCAAATAGCAAAACGGCCCGTGTCTTCCAACAGGAGAAAAAAAACATCATAATCTCCAATGGTCATGACCATATTTTCTGCATCACTGAGATACACTATCACTCTCATTTTCGTGAAATCGTGAACAATTTTTCAAAATCATGAACATTTTTTAAACTCATGAACGAATCTTAAATCGTGAACTTTTTCAAATTCGTGAACATTGTTACAGATTTTTGAATATTTTCTAAAATCATGAAATTTTTTACTATTTGCAAACATTTTTTTAATTGCGAACATTTTCTAAAATATTTTTCTTGAATAGGCAAACATTTCTAGAATCGATGAATAGTTTTTGGAAATAGTCCGGTGGAACAATTTTGTAAATTCAAAAATATTTTCAATTCCCCGCTTATTTTTCAACAATATGAAGTATGGCTCGATGATTGCAGGCATTTATGTGCTCCGCTTATTTGATAGTATACTACATATAAAAATGTGGGTCAAGAAGAGGAAATAAGCCAAACATCGCTCGAAATAGATCATTTCTTCGGCAGGAACGGCCGACCACCGACACGCACAACAACGTCAGCCTTTTCATTTCGTTCGACGCACGAGTGCCGGAGCATCGCGCCGCTCCCGTCCGTAACATGCACACAAATTAATTAAACCTTGAATTCCTATTAATATACATGTTTAGTACTTTTTCATTACACGCACAAAGCTGGTAAATTTTTATTTTTATATTTTTTCCAACCAGGACCCAAGTGCAGAGCCTGCCATGGCTGGCTCTCTCTACGCCTTGCCTGCCTTGTGACGAACGACTGCTGTGCTTTGGGCTTGTGCCTTGATCTATGATACGTATTTGATTTCGGCTTGTGCCTTGTGCGCCAGGAATCGATGGATGGACGACTGGCAGTTTCTAGGGAGTTTTGTGGTGGATTGCAATAGAATAATGAAACCATCTCAATCACTGGACAATACTGTAAAATAATCCGTATATACTGGAGGTTATTAATTAGAGCATCTTCTACCTCCAGATCAAACACATCGGCTTCGGCATTGGCATCGGCATCGCCTCACTTGGCTTCCTAGCTTCCTAGTTAGTAGTCAAATTCCAAAAACCACCGTCGTAGAGATCGTGAGAGAAGAAATTGAAAGATATGCTTTATTAAAAGAACAGGTGCATGTTCTCAATTTCTATTGATAGCCAGAATACTCTTGAAGAATCAGATTTCTCTGTCCCCCTTCCCCTCTCCACCGCCGCCGCTCCCGCGAGCGATACGGGAAACCCTAGCCGCCGGCACTCCGCGCCCTCCCTCCCTCCTCCTCCCCTCGCCGCCGCCGGCAAGGGCCAGCGGGCGAAGCCTGGCTGGCTTCGGCGGCGGCGGGGCCTCGTTTCCCCTCCCCTCGCCCTCCCCCGGCTGGCGTGGGACAGCCCGGGCGCGCGGAGGCGCTGCGCTAGCGTTGGGCGCAGCGGTGCGGTGGCAGGTGCTCTGGGCAGCGGCGTGCGCAGCTTCCTCTTGCGGCGCGGCGGCTGCGGTCTCTAGTGGTGCCGCACCCGTCGGATCCGGCGAGATCTGGCGCCGGCGGCCCGGCGGGTGGCGGGGGCTGCGTGTGGCCTGGACCACGGGCAACCTGCCCTGCCGTGGCCGGCGGCTGGCGGGGTAGGTGGCGTGGCGGCGGGGCCTCCAGTTTGGGTGGCGCTGGTGTGGTGGCGGCGGCCTCCTCTGGTGAGGGAGCCCCTCCCTGACGACGGGGGGAGGTGGTGCTGATGTTTTCGGTCGCTGGACTTGGCCGTGCGGGCGGCGAGTCGGCGGTGAGCACGGATCTGGATTCGAAGACGGCGACCTCCATGTTCTCTGGCCGCCCATGCCGACTCGGTTGCCGGCGACCTCGTGTGGCTGGTTGGTGGTTGGTCGGAGTGGGCTATGGATGGGGGAAACCCTTGGCGGGCTGCGGCAGCCACGACGCCGGCGGCGCTCTGTCGCCGTTGTACTTCTTGGAGTCGGTATCGGGTCCTAGCCCATGCTCCCCCTCTCCTTGTCCCGGGTGAAAACCCAAATACCCTTGGATTGGGCGGCGACGGCGTCTTGGCGTCGCTTTCTTCTTGAAGACGCCGCCTTTGGGATGGTTGAGTGGTGGTCGCGGCTTTGGCGTGGTCGGTCTGCCGGATCTTGAGCTGGTCCTGCTCGACAATGTTTGGTGTTCTTCGTGGTGTGGTCCGAGGCGGTGGCGTTGATCGGAGTAGCCTTGCCGGCGTGGTAGCGTGTTGCCATCCTCTCCCAGTCCATCCGGGATCCAGCGAGCTCTCGGATGGCCGGGCAACAGTATGGGAGTCGACGGCTGTGCTCCTCCTCCGGCGGCAAGCCGCTCCATTAGCGTGAGCGTATCGTGGGCATGTCCTGGAGTTGCCGGGGTCCTCGATGTCCTAGCTTCTAGGGTTGTCAGGACCGTTGTTGTCCGGTTGCATCTTGTATCCTCTGTCGCCTTCTTTCTTCTTCTTCTTCTTCTTTCTTTTTTGGTATCGGTGGTTGTATGCTCGGCTGCTGCTTTATAATATAAAGCGGGGGAAACCCTTTTTCGTGAATACTCTCGAACAACATTTCTTGAGGTTAAGAGACCTCAACATTCACTCATATACAAAAAAGGCTCTAGAAAATATTATTCAAATATAAGGAAAACACAACAACATATATGACATAAGGATCAACCTATACACGATGGAATGGGAGTCTTTTGATTCTTTTCTTTACTTTTCTCTGTCGTTCCCTGTCCGTCGGCGGCGCTGCGGTCAGGGCCGGATCTGGGCCTATGCGGCCTGGTGCGGCGGCCAGGGGCCCATATCTAAAGGGGGCCCATAATTTTGTATACCCTTATATATATATATTACTATACATCTAAAAAAAATAGAAGCCTTGGCCCGGCCGGCCTGCCGAGCAGTCCAGCACGTAGGCGCTCGACGCCTCGACAGGAGCGGAGATCGCGACGGATCGCGAGTAGCGACGAGTCGACTCCTCGAGGCTGGACTGGTCCTCGTATCCAGAGTCCAGACTCCAGCGTCATCGGTCATCTTCGCCGAGTCGCCGATCGGCGATCGCCTCCAGCCTCCGAATCACCGATCCAGGAACCAGGATTCGATCGCCAGGGCATGCGCTTGCCTCTGGGCTCTGGCTCCTAAGTCCTATCGCCCCTGTCTCCGACACTCCGAGGCTCCGACGATTGCTCCGGTGTCTCCGAATCTCTGATCGCCCTTCTCTGGTATAGTTAATATGGGGCTTTTTTCTTTAGATGACGCGTATAATAGTAACAGGAGAGCTCAATGTTTGATTCTTTATGTAATGTTGTTGATTACTTCATAATTTTAGGTGATATGGCACCGAAACATAAATCCGGTTGTGCGAAAAGGAAAAAAAGAAAAAGGGATCTTGCACTTGCTGAATCACAAAAAGGGGCTCTAAAAATGTATTTTCCGGCAACAAGTAGTGTTGATGTCAATAATGATAATCAAATTGAAGAATCTGAACATGATCAAGATGATGATCATAATTCAAATGTTGATCATGAGGTCAATGAACAGTCCTCGGGCCAGGGTAAGTAATTAAATACCTTCAATTTTTTGCAGAAGTAAGTTAGTAACTAATTATAATTTCTTAAATTTAAATGTAGGTCTTGATGTTAACAAGGACAATACGGAGGAGGAAAATTTGCAGCCTTCACCCGATGCTTCGAATATTGATGAGCAGGTTGATTCTCTGTTATCTCTATATGATCCTAGAACATGGGATAATCTTGACAACAGCAAACGGGATATTCTAATTGAAAAGGGGCCTGTGAGAGAAATGGATCTGGTGTTCCCAAAGGATGATGAGGGTAGACATTTCTCATATTTTCACTACACCAGAAAGTTAGCTAATGAAGAGGTTATTCACAGAGAGTGGTTGGTTTACTCTAAAGAGGTTGACAAAGTTTATTGTTTTTGTTGCAAGTTATTCAAATCAAATCAGAACAGGTCATTGCTAGCATCTGATGGATTGAGGGACTGGAGGCGTATTAGTGCAAGACTCAAAGAACATGAGGTTAGTGTTGAACACTTTACCAACATGAATACATGGAATGAACTAAGGTTGAGGTTAAGCAGAAACAAAACAATTGATGATGAGATGCAGCAGAAGGTTGCAAAGGAAAAAGAGCGTTGGAGACAGGTATTGCTCAGGATAGTTTCTTTAGTGAAGTTTCTTGCAAAACGTAATTTGGGATTTCGAGGAACAAATGAGAAGCTGTTTGAACATAATAATGGCAACTTTTTGGGCTCAGTTGAAATGATTGCTGAATTTGATCCTGTGATGCAAGAACATATTAGGCGCATTCAAAACAAGGAAATACATCATCATTATCTTGGCCATGGTATTCAGGATGAGTTGATCTTACTTCTTGCTGATTCCGTCAAAAAGTTTATCTTAAAGACCATCAAGGATGCCAAGTATTTCTCTGTTATATTGGACTGTACTCCAGATGTGAGCCATGAAGAACAAATGACGCTAATTGTGCGTTGTGTGAATATGTCAAGTAACATTCCAAGAGTCGAGGAGTTTTTCCTAGAGTTTTTAAAGGTTCATGATACATCAGGATTAGGGCTTTTTAATGTGTTGATGGATACATTGGACTCTCTTGATCTGGACGTTGCTGATGTAAGAGGGCAAGGTTATGACAATGGTTCTAACATGAAGGGAAAAAATCAAGGTGTTCAGAATCGCTTGCTTGAAGTTAATCCCAAAGCATTATATATGCCATGTGCATGTCATAGTTTGAATCTCACTCTTTGTGATATGGCAAAATCTTGCGAACATGCCATTTCATTCTTCGGTATTATCCAGCGTATATATGTACTGTTTGCACGTTCTACTAAAAGGTGGAAGATTTTGCTTGATAATGTTCCAGGTCTGACTCTCAAACCTTTGTCTGATACTCGTTGGGAGAGCCGAATAAAGAGTGTGCAACCTATAAGGTACCAAACTTCCCAAGTAAGATCAGCTTTGAAGGAGTTGGAGAAGACTGCTAGGGAGGATAATGATCCAGCTACAGTAAGTGATGCTCAATCTTTGTTCAAAGCACTTGGGAAATTTGAGACTTTAGTTGGTATGATTATTTGGCATGACATACTATTTTCTATTAATATGGTGAGCAAAATGTTACAAGAAAAAATGGTGTGCATCGATGCTACTCTAAAACACATTGATGGGGTCAAGTCATATTTTCAGAAGTATGGAGATGAAGGCTTCAATTCTAGTATTGAAAGTGCCAAAGCCATTGCGTTGGATATGGGCATAGAGCCCCAATTTCGTACAAAACGTAAAAGTAAAAGGAAGAAGCATTTTGATGAAATCAATGATGAAGATGAAGATCTACAACTGTCAGCTATTGAATCCTTCAGAGTTACATACTTTCTTGTCATTGTTGACACCGCAATTGCTTCATTGTCTAGTCGATTTGATCAGCTGAAGGCATTTGAAGATTTGTTTGGTTTCTTATTCAACTCAAATAATCTGAAGTCTTTGGATGAAAGTAGTCTACGCAAATCATGCACCACTTTTGCAAAAGCTTTTACTAATAAGAAGTCGCGAGATGCTGATCTTGATGATTTTTTCTCCGAGTTAAAAGTATTGCAACTAACCTTGCCAGATGCTTTGATGTCAGCACTTGAGATTCTCAGTTTGTTACCGCTGCAAATTGCTATCCAAATGTATCAGTTGCCTATCGGATCCTCTTGACTATACATGTGACTGTAGCCTCGGCTGAAAGAAGTTTCTCTAAACTGAAACTATTGAAGAATTGTTTGAGGTCAACTATGTTACAAGACAGATTGAATGGCTTGGCTACATGTTGCATTGAGAAGGATATCTTGGATAAAATTGATCTTGAGATTATAATCAATGATTTTGCATCTAGAAATGCCCGGAGAAGCTTTTTTATAAAGCATTGACGCATTATTGTCATTGGACTCATTGGAATTATTTTTTATTTAAGGTAATCAAATTCGAGGCAAATACTACTTGTTATATTTTAAGACTACAATGTGTGGTTTGATGTTACGTTTACTATTCTATAAGCAAAACTACATACATATATGTTTATTTTTTAGATATGTGTACATATACATTAGACTTAGGGCCCATACCATTTACTTGGCCAAGGGCCCCGCCCAATATAGATCCGGCCCTGCATGGCCCCTTGGCGATCGGCCTGGACTTTTTGTGACGACCGACTGCGAGAGGCGTGTGCGCGCAGGAATGTAACGCATCAGTGGATTCGAGCTGAGCTGATGTCCCTGATGAGGGAGGGAGGAGAGAGAGGGAGAGACAGATATGGGATCGATGGGGCGGCGAGCGACAAAAAAATAAATCTGCTGTCGCTCGCCGCCCCATCGATCCCACAGCAGAATTGAAGCGGAGATGTCCCTGATGAGGATGGGGCGGCGAGCGACAGCAGAGACACAGAGCTGGGCTGCGTGTGCTCTGATCCATCCCTTATATAGGAGTCCCTGCAATTAATTAGTGTTACTATTAGGACTTCATTAGTCATGCGTGCACGTTAACCGTGCGGTTACTTCAACCTAGTCTACCGCCGCTACCTGCCTTCGCTACTGCATCCCATCATTGTCCTAGTTCGCGTCCATCTTTTCTACATCGATCATCAATTCAATTGACGCGAGCAGAATTTTATTTCATTTTACTTTCACTTTATATTATGTATCTGCAAAATTTTATTTCATTTTACTTCCACACGTGGCTTGCAAAAAAGACAAATATGTATTTTCAAATGCGCTTTTTTTTGTTATTGGGCCAGAATTTTGTTATTTTTGTAAAGCGTACAAATTACATTTCCTTTTAAAACAAAATTTCATGGATTTGTAGTAAATATGTTTTTTGACATTTATTTTTCAAAAAATTGGTCACCAAGGTGCTTGAGAACTACAACTTGGCCCTCCTATGTATGACACAAATTGGGGATGTGGAGTTTTTGAGCTCGCAAAATTGAAAAAAAAATCAGAAATTTCTGTTTTTTTGGGTGAAAACATTGACGAAAGTTTTACGTGCTCACAAAATTTCATATTGAAATCACATTCTTGGCAGTCGTATAAAAAAACTCATGTCCAACAATGTTGTTTTTGGAGTCATTTTGGAGTGCTGATTTAATTATTTTGCCACGAGTTCCACGAATGTCTTTTCAAGATGAAATTTGTGACTATGTAAAACTTTCAACGATGTTTGAACCCAAAAAAAATGTCTTTTCATCTTTTAAATTTTCCTGTTCATCGACAGCTCAAATGAGCTCGCGAGGAGAAGATGGCTTTGGGCTAATTTGCCACTAGTTTTTTGCGACTACAGAAGCCATCTTTACACACACTTTCATGTGGCAGGCAACTAGAAATATTTAACCCAACCAAGCGTCTAATTAATGAGTTTGACTATCGCACACGAAGGCCCCCGCGTCGCTCCCGCAGGGGCGACTCGGGCGGTGTAACCCTAGCCCGCCGCCGGCCCTCTCCCCCACCTCTCCTCTCCCTCGTCGCCACCAGAGGTGGCCGCCGGCTCGCCGCTCGGCCGCCGGTGAAGGTGGCGGCGAGGATCTGGCCGCCCCGTTCTTCATCCTACTCATTGATGGCGGCGTCGTCGCCCTCTTGGGGGTGTCGTTCGTGGTGAGCTTGGGGTGGATGTGATGCTTTGGTTGCTCGGCGGCGGTTGGTGGCGTGGTCGGAGTTCGTCTGGTGGCGGTGCGTTGGCGCTCTGCCGCCTAGGTGCTCAGCCTCGGAGCCCATCTTCCACGGTGCTTGGTCTTCAGCAGCCCTGCCGGACTCGGCGGAGTGGTGCTTCATCCTACTCATTGATGGCGGCGTATCTCGGCGGCGTGGCGCAGTGAGATTCGGCATCCGATGTGTGGCGATGGACTCGCGCAGGAGGACGAAGCTGTCTGGTGTCGTGGTGACGTTGATGGCTGAGTGGCCAGACAAGGTAGAAGCCTCAATATTTGCTGAAGACGGACCTATGGAAGATGGCGGCGACGACACACGAGTGCGTCGGACCGGTTTGTACCCCAGACCCGGTATGTGGCTCGGCTGGGGCTTACAGCTTTTGATGTTAGGCTTAGGTGAGTGGTCTGGGTAGTGGCCCAGCTAGCACCTCTTCATCATTTTGATGTTAGGCTTAGATGAGTGGTCTGGGTAGTGGCCCAGCTAGCACGCCTTCATCATTTGGATAGGAGTAGCGGCAAATGTTGCCAAGATGGCGGATTCAGACATATTGTTGTAATAGTTTGTAAGGTCCTTGAGAATAATCAATAAAGTGGCCGCATGCATCTCCCAGCAGAGGCCGGGGGTCATCCTCCTTTTCTAAAAAAAAGATAAAGTATGTTATTTGTACGTATCGTTTAGCATACACATGTACCAGCTGCCTCCTTTCTTCAGTCAGTTAGAGTTGAATCTTCTACCTCCCGAACTCATCGGCATCGGCATCGCCTCCCTTTAATTGGCTTCCAAAGATCCAGATCTGAAGAAGAAGAAAAAATCGGTTGGTCTTCTACCACCGGCCGAGGGATTAGCTAAAAAACGGGATGGAGGGATTTCTGGATCTCTCACAGGCTTGCTTCTTTTTTCTCATGATGAGGAATTAATGGGTTCGGTCTAGACCTCCGTTGGTCTTCTACTCTTTCTTATAGGAAAGCAAAGGAATGCAAAGTAGTCAATATGCTTGATTGCTTGGCCAAACTGCTTTTTAACGACAACACGCCCCACCCGCACCTATTAACGTGTGGTTAATTGTGTATAAACGAGCGACTTAGTTGGAAGTAAGTCCCCCGGAAATAAAATTAGGGTAAGCCGATTTCGATTGTGTAGGAAGGACGCGATGGCGTGCAGCACCAAAGCCGTAGAAGGCGGGGCCGGGGAAAGCGAAGTGAGGCCTGGGGACGCCGAGGCCTCGGCTAGGAACGAGCAGAAATTTGACAGCCAGGGCGGCGCGGGGTGGGGGGTGGGGGGGTTGCAAGACTCGTAGAAAAATGTGCTAGAATGCTTTCTAAAATTTTCCAGTCATATGTATTCTTGTTTTGGCACCAAATCTTTAAAATGACCTTCTTTTATTCAAATTGTAATTGACTACCAAATTAATTTTAGTCATTGACAAAATCTTATTAAGAAAATCATCAGGATCCTCTCTGATAAAATAATCACAATTTCCAAATTCGGACTTAGGAAGTTTTTAGTTAAGTTTCTTAAACATAAACCTCATGCCAACCAACTCCATATACCAATTTCATATAGATTGAACCTAAGTCAAATATCTTAATAATTCCTTTGGCTCTAGGATCCTATTTCCATAATCATTCTTACATACCAAAGCCTTGATCTTAGATAGAAATTCCCTATGACTTTTAGCCAAATCTTTTGGTTGTTAGAATCTTGATATGGAATTTCAAGTTATAACTTGGAGTTGGACCATGATATTAGGAATTATATCTGCACTAAGATTTTAGATGGTTATTCAAGGATCACAATTTTTAAGTTCATGATCAAATTTCCCATTTCATATGTTCAAACCACAAAGGAGTTTGAACATATTCCTAGGCCCTTTTTATTAAACTGGACGGATTACATCGATGTTCTTTTCTTTGTATCAAAAAGATCAAATCCTAGAATATGAGTCATGTCAAATTTCCAGCTTGACCCTGTTCAAACTCATAACCATGTCCTAACAATTACCTTAGGAAGATTAGCTAATAACTTATATTGTTAATTTGAATCTTCATAATATATAGAACTTCCCATTACTAGGCGAGTTCCTTCCAAGGACTGTGTTGTAAAATAATTGTGAAGTAATGCCAACTTCTGGGGTCTTAGGCACCCTCCCCATAGCTCAAAAAAACAAAAAAAAATGTAAAGTGATTAATCTTTTTTTATTTAATACAATGTGTTCAAGTCTCAACTTTGAGTTTGCCACACTATTGAACCCCTTTTATTAAAAAGCATGACTATAAATTAGGATAGAAGTGCTAGACAATATATCTAGATAATCGCTCTAGGGCTAGAGGTGCCACCATCGCCAGGGTACCAGGTGTCATCGGAGATGAATTGCATCCAAGTGCTATCCTTGTCCATGTCAGTGCTCGAGTACCAGGCATCGCTAGAGATGAACTGCATCCAGGAGTCATCCTTGTCCCTGTCGATGCTGCCAGGCGTGAACTGCTTCCCTTTCTTATTTGCTTCGGCGTCACCTGTCATGAACTGCATCCCTTCCTTGTTCGTGTTGACGGTACTGAGCATGAAGTGCGCCCTTTCCCTGTGCATGTCCTCACTACTGCGAATGAAATGCATGCCTTCCTTGTGCGCGTCGATGCCATGAGCCTTGAACTGCAACCCTTCCTTGTGCTTGGCAGCGCCGCCAGACATGAACTCCATCCCTTCCTTTTTCGTGTCGGCGGCACCGACCATACCGATGTCACCAATCTTGGCCTGCATCTCTTGTTCCTGTCGGGGGCATTGGGTATGAACCCCTTCCCTTCCTTGTGTGTGTCGGTGACATCAGGCATGGACGATGTCCATTCCTTGTCCTCGTTGATGCCACATGGAATGAACAACATCCCTTCCTTGTGTGTGTTGATTCCACCGGGCAGGAACGACGTCGCTTCCTTGTCCTCATTGACGTCACAAGGAATGAACAACATCCCTTCCTTATTCATGTCAGCGCCATTAGGGACATATGACATCCCTTCCTTGTTTGTGTCAATTCCACCAAGCACGGATGTCATCCCTTCCTTGTGCGTGTTGACTCCACTAGTCATGGACGACATGCCTTCGGCCTTGCCCGTGTCACCACCATCGGGTAAGGATGCCATCCCTTCCTTGCGCACTCTGGTGTCATTTTCCGCGTCAGCACCACCGAGCACATCCAATGAGGGGGTGGTCTTGCTCTTTTTGAAGACCCGACACAATACGTAGATGTCCTGATTAGGTCATACATTCATGGTTATTCACACATATGCTTGGAGCTTGGTCAGTTACAACTATACATAGAAAGAAAGAAACCTGAATTTCATGGTGAGGGAGGCGGTACTCGTGCATGACCCAATCGGTACGCACGCCGTTGGGTGCGCGGCCATGGTGGTACACGAGTGTCTTTTTCATGCCAATGGTGGCGTGGCGGTGCATGATGGGCCGGTCCTTTCCGGTGGACTTCCAGAACCCAAATTGCGTCGCCCGATTCATTCGAGGCCCGTTAGTGTACTTTTGGCCTCTTGGCACGAACAAGTAGCACCCTTCTTTGGCTCCCTCGTCTTCTCTACTAGGGCAAAATGTCTTGTCTGCGTGCAAACACATCAACTCAATTCATAGTACCATTTGTTTGCAACTAAATTGCATTGACCATTTGTTAGAGCAACTTGTGTGCTTTGGTCAGACATCTTGCAAAGTGCCCATACGAGGCTGACAATTTGGGTCAAAGTGCACGCGAGGTCATCAGTAGCCATGTGTTGGTTTCGTAACAAAAACCTAAGAGTATATAAATTTTAAATTTGAAAGACTCGTTCATAATTCCCTCAGGAAGTTGTGGAGGAGTGCAGGCTCCATGCAGATACTTTTATGTTTTTTGTTTATACAATATAAAACAATATATGATCTTCTTGTAGGACACTACTAGAGCAAGCTGGCCACCCCTTACAGGTATAGCAGCCGGCAGCTGCGCAGCACCGTTTCTACTCGTTAGCCAGGAAGCTCGCGTACGAGATGCAGTACGAGCCAATGGTGGCAGTCGGCGGCGACGACTACCGCAACCTCGCCGGCAACCACCCGTGCAGACGAGGAGAAGATGTGGGTTACTAATACGGCTTCAGAGTTAAAATTTAAAGAACGATAGGGTTTTCTTTGTTTTTATTTTCTTGATGAGTTGGCAATCCATGTGGGCTAGCTGTTTGTGTCATTTGAATAGCCATGTGTTTGTTTTGGAAACAACACCCTGGCACTCTATGAATTTTAACTCTGAGATCTTCTTCCAGTACTTGCCGCTGTGCAACATCTTGGTGTACGGCTTGGTTTGTGACACTTGAACCATGCAAGGCCTTTTTTACAGAGAAAGAAAGAGAGCACGCATACTAGGAGTATTAGTTAGGGATATGAACTGCACGCACATTGAAGGTCACATGGCTCGCAGCTGTAGAGGAGGAAGATCTGGCGCTTGAGGAAGTCGATGAGATCTCTGTCCGTCGGGTAGAAATGGTATCCGCTACCGCTAGCCATATCCATGCCTACGACCAAACTCACATTTCTCTTTTTGGATGGGATGATTTGGTGTGTCTGGGAGCGGGAGCAGATATAGTGGTAGTAGAAATTATTCCAAGTGATAGGAGACAAGTTGCGTCTGGATACAAGCTTGTGTAGGTACCCAACTACACCCCAGCCACATAGCTGGGCACTCTTTGCGGGGCCCATCTCTCTTTTTTTTTTCGGGAAACCGGGCAGCCCATCTCAAGTGCGTCCCTGCTGCCCAAGCTATATCTTCTACGAGTAAAATATATATGCCTGCACGCTACAGATGGCTGGTTCCTCTTTTTTTTAGGGGTGATGGCTGCTTCCTCTAGTCACCACACCATCGCGTGCACTTCGTGCCCATATTAGTTCGGAATTTTAGATGAATTGACTGGAGCATGAAATCAATAACAATCACTAGCAGTAGCAGCACTCTAACCACCACCAAGGACAACACCCGGAATACAAAAGAGGTTCTCCAAAAACAACGCCTCCAATATGAAAACAATGCACAGGCGTTTTCGTTGCCCGATTGAAACCTTGGGTTTTCACCCCGGAGAAAGTTCTAGTTCATTCAAAAACAATGCCTTTCAACAAGGCCATTGCCAGGTACAACCAATAAAGGACAGACCTTGGGTTTTCACCCTGAGAATCAAGACTCGATACTCGAGGAGCACCACCAAAAATGCAATCCTCCAGTGTTGCTGCCCCCGCTTGCCGAGGCCGCTGAAACAAGTCACCACACACTTGGTACACAATCTTCGTCGCATTCAAAATACCCTTCCACCGAAGCTTCAAGACCTCCAATCGTAGTCGTCATGACTTTCCCCACCTCTATCAATGCCTTCAGAATCTTGACTTAGACAGGTCCCATGACACTCAAAAGAAAGCGATGCTTCGCACCGCGCCCTCTTAAGGCCGTGTTGGCTGAAAATATGAGCGTGCGCGCGAAAGAAGCCTTTCCGATCTAGATATCCAGGGGCAACATACGCCAATCCATGTAGATTTCTGACATGGAAGACCGGAACTCGTCAGCGACCAAATCCAAGAGTTCAACATCCAATAGAAAGATGACCTATCATCTGAAGAGTGTCAGGCCTAAGATCTGGCAGAACCATATCGGGGTAAGCGACCATCCTGGACGGGAGCTCCACCACGACCTAGCCCACCGACATACGAGCCCTCGCCTGAGCGTGTGTGCCCGTGAGAGAGGCCTTGCTGTCGGCCGGCGGGATCTGTGGAGATGTGCCTGGATCCTGGAACGACCAAACCATGCCATGGCCATTAGATGCACGGCCATCCACCACGTACTGGTGTCGGGTGTGAGAGGAGCGTGCCTCCCAGGTCCCAGCCCCGGCTGATGGAAGGCATCCAGTTCTCCCGCCATGCCCACCACAACATGGGGTGAAGAACCAACATGCGGCGGCGCAGGACACCCCAGCTAGTGCTCAGGGACTAGGCAGTAGCAACGACCACCGGAGAGGCGAGATCCACTCTAGGGATGGCCGGACCCACTGACTAGTCCGCTGGATCCGTGGCGGCTACGTTGGAGGATGGGGCAGCGACGGCGAACCGGAGTTGGGGAGGAGAGGGGATGTACGGGGAGGAAGATCCCAGCGACGGGCAAGTCCTGCCGCCGCCACCACATGGATGGAAGAGCAGAGGCGACCTCGAGCGCTAGGGTTCTTCGCCCTCGGTGTCGCCTTGGAGCGACACGGGAGGCAGTCCAATCTCACCAACTTGCCAGGTGTATGAAGAAAGAAGTTCATGTGGAATTAATCTGCTATTACGTATTACTTCCGTTCTAAAATTCTTGTCTTAGATTTGTCTAGATACGGATGTATCTTTTTGCATGGTAATAGGTGTCTCTTCATATCATAAAGAATAAAGTACAAGTCACGTAAGGACTGACATGAAAAAATTGAAAAGATAGCAGAACATCTCTGAGCTTGACACTAACGCCCGTCACCTGCCTCTTGCACCGCCACAGCAGCCACCTAAGAAAGGAACGACGGATCACCTCCTCACCCGAACTCGCGGATGTATCTAACCCTAAAACATGACTAGATACATTTGTATCGATACAAATCTAAGATAAGAATTTTGGACCGAAGGAAGTACTTATCCTATATACATAAGAAGTATTTTCAAAATCAAAATGTATGTCTG
Source organism: Aegilops tauschii subsp. strangulata (assembly GCF_002575655.3). Taxonomy (NCBI): domain Eukaryota; kingdom Viridiplantae; phylum Streptophyta; class Magnoliopsida; order Poales; family Poaceae; genus Aegilops; species Aegilops tauschii. The sequence goes on from NC_053036.3 coordinate 653,569,035, forward strand.
GAAAGCGTGGGAGTTTCTCAAAACCGCTTTTATTTAACTCAACCAAAGCTTCAGTCTAACTAATCAGTTTGACTCTATCACCATGATAGAGTGTATTATCTTCTTCTATCTATTGTATTGATTAGTAGCAACAAGCTACACATGCTTCGTTTATTTACTCGCTTATTAGAGCATCTTCTTCCTCCCGATCGGCATCGCTTCCAGAAATCCAGATCCAACTAGCGACGACCTCCGATCTTCCGCGAGGAGGCAGCTTGCCGACGGAATTGGCGTCGGCGACGCTAACCAGTATGCCGGTGATGTCGTGGACGCAGCCCTTGCTGGTCGCGAGGGCGGGCCAATATGATATTGACGACACAAAGACCAAGGCGCGGTGGTCGCCCAGGGTGCCGATGGCGTCGTCCGCGGCATCCTTGTTGACGGCGGCCCATGTCGCCGGAGTGGCCAGCAGGCCAGGGTGTGTAACTGCCGCACAGCTCCTCGTCATGCCACCCCGTCAGCCTTCTTGCCATGGCGGCGGGACACGAGACTTGGTCTGCTCCGTCTGAAGGAAGTGGGGGCCTCTTCCTCCACACATGTATCGGCGTCCATGCGTGAAGCACCCTGAGCTGGTGAGCTGATGCGTGGGGGGCGAGCAGCCTCAACCAGCGATCCCTCCAAGTCCAAGCTCACCTGGACGTGTGTGGGGCGGCCTGACGTTCCTACACGAGGAAATCGATGCATGTCGCAAAGATCGGCGGCTTCGGCCTCACCCGTGTCGCCGGGACTTGGGCCCCGCCCTTACTACAGACTTTGTCGGCGCCGAGTGCTCCATGTAGGCGAGGAGGTGCTGCCCCGGGATGCCAAGACCGACGACGGCGAATCGCAGGGTGTATCCTCCGTGCCCGACTCCATGTCGGCACACGACGGCAAAGAGGTGCCGCGCGCCTGGGGACGACGAGACCAACGCCGGCGAACCCTCCTTCCTGCAAGCAGACTCGGATTCCTCCGCACAGGTACGATACCTACCGCCGGGATACATTCCCTTAGTAGTTAGTACTTAGTACGACATGCCTTGTCCTCCGCGTGCATGGTCTCCTTCCCAGGACAAGTGGACAACCATGGATGGATTGGAAGTGAGCTCGATCTGTCCGTCTTCTTATAGAAGAAGATGAAGTTACTTGAGCCGCGTGCACGACCATGGTTTGGACGCGTCTGATTCCATCCCATCCCCGCGTGTCCATCAGACTTACCTTTTCTTGGAACCAAGGTTTCTAGTGATCTTTTTTTTTTAAAGAACACAAAAACGACATAGGCAGATGTTTTTTTAACACGGTACAAATGCAGACGTTTATACATACACACATACACTATCTTATGAACGCATACAGACACACTTTAATCATATGAACACCTCCGAGAGACTGATCCGACACATTATGCTACACAGATTCAAATTGAGTAAACATAAAGGTGAAAGTTGATGGTGCGAGTTCATATGTAGGCCCAATAATCTTCACAAATAAATAAGTACATTTTTTTCCTGAAACTTGCAGTTTTTAGAAATGATAAAGACATTTAGTGGACATGACCCGAGTAAGAGTAAGAGGGAGATTATAGGGTGGGTGGACTTGGTCGGCCCCGTCTGAGGAGGAGCTAGCGGGCAGTCGGAGGAGGATGAGGAAGGTGTTGGGTTTTTTTTCTGTTGATGGTGACTGGGTCATCCAGGACAAAATAAGCGAAGAAATTGAAGGATGTGTTTTAGCGGATGCATAATCTAAATTCTAAACTAGAGGAGACGACCTTGATATACGCTCTTTCTGAATTCTTCACATCTCAATTTGTATTAATAGGCAGAGTACTCTCAAAAAGAACTCTTAAGGTGAAGAAACCTCAACGTTTACATATACAAAGGACTCTAGAAAATTTTATTTAAACATAAAAAGGAAAATACAACAACATATGACTCAACGATCAACCCACATATAGATAATGGAGCAGGAGTCTTCTCTCTTCTCATCCTTTCCTTTACCGTTTCTTCATTGTACCTTGTCAGTCCACGCTCTAGAGACAAACATCGCCCAAGATGAACTATATTAAGGAATCATTCCCATATCATCGCCAGTGTACAAGACATCGGTGAAAGGGAACTGCGTCCATGAGTTATCCTCCTCCTCAAGGTATTTGGTGTACCATGAGTTATCCCCATCAGCAAGAATTGGCATCTCTCCATTGCCCGTGTCGTCGCCATCGGTGAGGAACTGCTTCTCTCCCTCATCAGTGTCAACACCATCGACCTCAGACTCGATCTGTATGGGATTCTGGTATGTGCCCATGCCACCGAACGCGAACTGCATCACATCCTTGTCCGTGTCAGCTTCATCGGACACGAACTCGACATGTATGTGATTCTTGTTTGTGCCGCCGCTGCCAAGGGTGTACTGCATCACATCCTTGTTCGCGTGGGCAACATCGGACTCGGACTCGACATGTATGAGATCCATGTCCGCGCCAACGCCACCGAAGACAGACTTCATAAAATCATTCTCCGCGTCGGCACCATCAGACTCAACCTGGACCTGTATGGGATCCTTGTCGGTCCCGATTCCATCGAGCATAGACTGCATGAGATCCCGGACCGAGTCGACGCTGTCAAGCATGAACTTGTTCAGATCCTTGTTCGAGTCGGTGCTGCAGGTCCCGTACTCCATCATATCCTTGTCCGTACTGACAATGCCAAGCACGAAATGCTTAGGATCCTTGTGCAAGCCGGTGCCATCAGACACATACTCCATTAGATCCTTGCCTATGTCGATGACACTGGGCATGAACTGCATTAGATCCTCATCTGTGTCAGCATCACCGGACGCATTCGTCGACAGGGACGCCATGTTCTTGTTGAAGACCCGACACAACGCGTATGTGTCCTGAACAAATCAACCATGCAGGTGTATGTGAGGCGTGGAGCTCAATTACTGTATCAAGAAAAGAAAAAAGAATGAAGGTACCTCAATGTGGTTGTTGCGGTGGTCGTGAAGACGGTACTCGTGCATGACCCAGTTGGTCCGCGTGCCGCCAGGTGCTCGGCCCATGTGGAACACCAGCGTCTTCTTCATGCCGACAACGATGCCGTTGTGCATGACGGGGCGGTCCTTCCCGGTCGACTTCCAGAACCCTTTCACCGTCGCCCGCACCATGCGAAACCCGGTTGGGTACTTTCGTCCCCTCGGAGCGAAAAAGTACCACTCAACTTTGGCCCCGGGGTCGCTTGTGCTCGGTGAGAATGAAATGGCTGTGCGTGCATGCAGGTGAAAACACATGGAACATAAGTCAGTTGACATATACTACTTGATTTGAAAAGAAAAATCAACTTAATCGGTACTAGCTAGCTAGTAAAATGAAAAAGGAAATCAAGTCAATTTTCATATAATACTGCGGCGATCGGCCTAAATTCAACTGATGCGAGATGGATCGGCATATATGGATTACAAAGGAAGGGATACAAAAAGTGGGCCTCAGGTTTGTTTGTTTTGAATCCAGAATGGCCAAAAACATCAAGAAGTGAATTCATATATACTTGACGTACTCAGAAAGAAAATCAAACCTAACATACACATGCATACCGCAGCGATCTTTTTCCTAATTATATCGATGGGTTTACACGAATAATGTGTGTGATTTGAAACAGGTGGCCGCCGGCCGGAGAGAATAGAATTGTACGACGGTACGGGCATTATATACCTGGTAGCTGGTGAGGCTCGAACTTGTAGAGGTCCACCTCGGGGATGAAGCAGCCGTGTCCCAGGAGGACCTTGCGCCGGAGGAAGAAGCCGACGAGCTCCTGATCCGTGGGGTGGAAGCGGAAGCCCGGCCGGAGATGAGAGAAGGCGCGCTCCATCTCCGCCGTGGCCGCCGGTACTGAGACGCACGCCATGGCTGCCTGTCTCCTTCTCCTTGTGTGACGATGCCTGACTGCGACAAGACAAGTAAGTTGGACAGCAGAAGCATGCAGCAGAGAAGTGGAGATGGGGGACGGCGATAGAGCCGCTGCATTGCATGCATGGCTTATATAGAGGACGTGCTAGTTTAATTTGTATGCGCACGACGACGTGCAGATACCCGCAACGACGAGTATTAGGAGCACGTTACTTCGGAGGTGATGGCGACGGAGAAGGGAGTGAAGCGGCCGGGTTGTTTGCCCGGGGCGCGAACGGATCACCGGTTGGGGATGGGATGGTGGCGACGGACACCGGCGGGGCCCGCCTCCGCCGAGATGCATGTGACGGGAGGGAAACAGTCCACTCAGTGGCGCCCGTTCCGTTTTCCACGGGACGCATCCGGTCGTACATCGCCACCACATGTCCTATCTAATTGTTGGTTAATTAGTTTTTTTTTACGATGATATTAATTAGCTTTTAACCAACAATTAACCGTTGGTTAAAAAAATAATTTTGCGGGGTGAAATGCATCTCTATTAAGCTTACGGGGGCTTCTCAGCCATAGCCAGGTTTACAACATGGTCCATACCGCCAGCCAACCATACTGTTGTGCGCGGCGTGCTACGGCCATAGGCGGCCAGCTCATGACTAACAGAGTTCTGAGAGCGGAAACAGTGCATAAAAGAAATCTCCCTAGTAGCGAGACTATACATTCTGTGAATCTCCTCTACTAGTGCACGATGAACCGATCTGTCCCGGTGACGTCCTGTAAGCATGGCCACCGCCTCCGTGTTGTCCATCTCGACAATGATCGGTAGGTTCATGCGGTATAAAGCCAACTCCAGGCCTTCTCTGCACGCCACTAGCTCCGCCTCAAGGGCATTCTCGCATGTGCGTAGCTCCCTACAGGCGCTATAGATGATCTTGCCTCTGTCGTCTCGTAGGATCATGCCACCACCCGCCGCGCCCGTGGCCACTCTGTAACTCCCGTCCGTGTTCAACTTTGCCCAGCCTGGTACGGGGGGGGCCCATCTCGCGCTCGCCTTGGTCTCTGTACGCCCTTGGGCGCCTTGTGGGGAGGTAGTGACCACCATCTTCTCCTTCTCTAGATCACCCCTGGCATGTTGCTGTATGCACAGTAATGAGGTGATGTACCCGTGCAAAAAGCGCCTGGAAGCTTCGGTAGGGGGTGGCAGCTTGGCGTGTGTGATCTCGTTGCGAACATGCCATATTCGCCACATGGTCATGAGCACCACCAGTCTTGCCGTATCGTCCAAAGTATCCAACAGTGAGAAGAGCCACTCTGGGCCTGTGTTGTGGGTGTACTCCACCTTGGGGATATTCCAGTCCAAAGCCATGACGCGCCAGAGCTCCCTTGCCAAGGGACACCTGCATAGCGCATGGAATCCGTCCTCACATTCCATAGCACAAAGAGGGCATATGTCAGTAAGTTCAAGGTGTCATGAGAATTTATTGGCCCAAGTAGCAAGTGAGTTGGTGACGACTCTCCAGGCGAAGACGCGTACCTTCAGGGGAGCAGGGCACCCCATATGATCTTTCAGATGGCGCGACAACCATCCGGTGCCCTGCTCATGGCGGAAGCCAATGGACGCTCGCGCTCGTCCATGGCTAGGCGGTAGGCGGACCGAACGGTGAAGATATCGTTCCTCTCTGGTGTCCATGCAATGATGTCGTTTGGGGCGCAAGTTGAGGTACGAATGCTGGTGATGACTTCGATATCCGCCGGAAGGAAATAGCGACGGAGAAGGTCCATGCGCCAAGACCCATCGCCATCCAAGAGATCCGCCACCCTCCTGAGGTGGCATGTGCCCTGCGGGGACACGGGTTGACGCGACGGCTCCCTGGGTAACCACCGGTCTCGCCATATGCGAATGCCCCGCCCGTCCCCGACGCGCCATATGATGCCCTTCTTCAAGAGCTCAAGGCCATGCTGAATTGCCTGCCAAGTCGGGGAGGCATTCCCCGACAAGACTGTGTCTTCAAGACGCCCATCATGATAGTACCGTGCATTGAGAACCTGCGCGCACAAGCTGTTGGGATTAGTTAGCAAACGCCAGGCCTGTCTCGCTAGGAGAGCCTGGTTGAAAAGGCAAAAATCTCTGAATCCCAAACCACCCTTGCTTTTCTGCGCTTGTATCATCGGCCATGCCAACCAATGTCACCAAAAGTTCCAGACCATTCTATTCAAATCATCACTGACTGACATAGGTAACTTGAAAACACTCATAATGTAAGTAGGGATGGCCTGAGCTACAGCCTTGATCATAGTCTCCTTGCCAGCGAGAGAGAGGGTGTCGCCCCATGCAATAATCCGTTTCAACAGCCGGGATTGCAAATTCTGAAATTTACCTCGCGACATGCGACCTTCAGGCGTAGGAAGGCCTAGATACTTTTCTTCAAAAATAATTGTACCTATCTGGAGGGTAGCTCTCACCACGTCCTGCTTCTCCGTTGGTTAAAATTGGTGGTATTTCTTGGCCAAAAAAACCTATAAAGGTTTCACCATAGTTACAAAAATTGATGGTGTTTGGTTAATTTATTAAAAACACTAGTAAACCAATTTGTATCAAAATAAATTGTATTTGTTGGTCCTGGACTCGTGAACCCCCAAAAAATATGTAATAATTGGTCTTCAACAAAAAAAGTGTTTTTGTTGGTCAATGTCTTGTTTTAACCAGCCAAATACCCCTTTGTAATCATTTTCGCTCGGGTATATTTTACTCCTGTTGTGCGCGTCCGAGTATATTTAAGAGTCGCCGAGGCCACAGAGTAACAATTGTTATCATGCGTATCTGTTATAAGGGTTCGGCCAGGTGTACGTTAGAGGAGAAACCCTAAGCTTTTACTCCTCTAGCTAACTAGTGTTTTTAGGACTTGATTAGTCATTCGTGTACGTTTTAGCTATAGGTCACTTTCCTGCTATTTTCCGTCTGGGGACAAGTGTTGCAATCTTATTTTAGACGACATATATTACTTTGTACAGACAAGAGAAATCGTTAACCCTGCCAGTTACTCCGCAGCCTGTTTTTCCCTGTTTTCACCGGCCGCCGACACGCATTGCTCAACGACAGCCGATTTAGCTACGATCAACTTATTAATCCTTTTCTAGGTAATGAACATATTAATCCATGATGCTTTGTAAATCAATCGTCAAGCGGTTCGTTGATCTGTACATTGCTTGGTTACTATGAAAAAATCACTGCTTTTTTCTTTTGTGGCAGCCGGCGCCGCCCATACCTATTAACAAAGTCTTTAATCATGTATGGACGGCCGATTTAGCTGGAGGTAAGTCGCCTGAAAATAAAATTAGGGTGTCAGGTTTGATTGCGAAGAAAGGAGGCGACGGCTGGAAGCACCGAGGCCGAAGACGGCAAGGCCTTGGCTAGGAGCGGCCACAGCCTGCGGCAGCCGACGTATGCCAGCCAGGGAGACGTTGCTGCAAACGACGATGTCCACTGATGGAGTATAAAAAGTTTATTATGAAAAAAATAATCGTGCTTTCCAGAAATATGTTCATGACAGTTATAGAAAAAGTTTGTACAATGTAAAAAATTATTCTCGTAATTTTCTAAAAATGGTGTATACTTAAAAAATTGTTTCTGACATTAAGATAATAATTGTATCTTAACTCTACCACATAATATAGAGATGGCTGTAAAAATTTGATCAAGAAGTTTTGATAAGAGTTTTGAGGAGTTTTAAGGGCTAGGTGGGTGTTAACTCTACCAACATTCACACATATAGACTAATCAATGAGTTTGACTCTGTTATTGCCATGATAAAGTGTATTATGTTCTGCCTATTGATTAGCATGTGTACTTGCCTCCTTTCTTTAGGGCATGTACAATGGTTGATAAGACGGTATTATCTTAAGTCTTGCATGTAATTTAGAGATGACAAACAAAATTATCTAGAATGGGTCATCTTTTAGTCTTATCTTCAATAACTAGCTATTCGTAAAAATATGGTGACAAGATATCTAAGAGACAATCTCTTGTCTTCTCTTAAATAACAGAAGACAAGCCTTTTCTTACGAGTTGTCTCTCCTTCACCTCATCATTTATCCTACGCGGAACTCCTAAGATAGCACCATTGTACATGCCCTTAATTAGTCGCTTAGAGGTTAGGGCATCTTCTACCTCTCGATCTAAAGCATTGGCATCGGCATTGGCATTGGCATCGCCTCGCTTGCTTTCCTTGCTTCCTAGCTAGTAGTCCCAACTTCCAAAAGAGTGCCGTCGTAGAAAATGTGAGAGAATAAGTTAAAAGGTACTATGCTTTATCAAAAGTAGCAGGTGCTTATTGAAAAGTGCCCTTCTACACCCGAGCTCAAATGAGCTTGGGTGATCAGTAATTTTGAAAGAAAAAATATGTTTAAAAAAGTCTGAATTTTTTACAGCGAACTTTAACAAATGTTCTAAGAGCTTACAAAGTTTTAGTACGAAATCACATCTGTGGAAGTCATGGCAAAAAGAATATTCGTGTTCCAAAATGCTGTTGAAAGTAGCATTTTTAGAGTTTTGGTTTTGTTTTTTTGTCATGACTTACACGAATGTGGTTTCATGATGAAACTTTGCGAGCTCTTAGAACATTTACCAGAGTTTGCCATAAAAATATTTCAGATTTTTTTGAACATTTTGAAAGTACTTTTCGAATTTAGTGGTCACCCGGGCTCTTTTGAGCTCGGGTTTACAGACTAGACTGGTTATGACCTTTATATATATAAGTTTTGTGAAGCCTTCATATCTCAATTTCTATTGATAGTGCGAATACTCTCGAAAAACATTTCTTGAGGTTAAGAGACCTCAACATTCACACATATACAAAAGAAGACTCTAGAATGTATTATTCAAGTATAAAGATAATACAGCAACATATATGACTTAAGAATCAATATATACACAATGGACCGGGAGTCTGCTGACTCTATTATTTACTCTTGTCTGTTGTTCCCTGTCGGTCGGCGTTGCGGTACCAGGTGTCGTCGAAGATGAACTGCTGGATGGAATCATCCTTGTCCACGTCGACGTTGGTACACCAGGCGACGTCAGAGGTAAACTGCATCCATTCATTATCCTCTCCTGCGACGGCACTGGTGTAACAGGCGCCGTTGGAGATGAACTGCATCCAGGCGTTGTCCTCATCATCTACGCTGCCACCGTCGGGCACAGGCTGCATCCCGTCCGCAACGCCGGCCATGACTGTCGACCTGGACTCCTTGTGACGACCGACTGCGAGAAGACAAGTTAAGTTAGGTTTGGCGTGAGCGCGCAGGAATGTAACGCATCAGTGGATTCGAGCTGAGTTGATGTCCCTGATGAGGGAGGGAGGAGAGAGAGGGAGAGACAGATATGGGATCGATGGGGCGGCGAGCGACAAAAAAAAAAATCTGCTGTCGCTCGCCGCCCCATCGATCCCACAGCAGAATTGAAGCGGAGATGTCCCTGATGAGGATGGGGCGGCGAGCGACAGCAGAGACACAGAGCTGGGCTGCGTGTGCTCTGATCCATCCCTTATATAGGAGTCCCTGCAATTAATTAGTGTTACTATTAGGACTTCATTAGTCATGCGTGCACGTTAACCGTGCGGTTACTTCAACCTAGTCTACCGCCGCTACCTGCCTTCGCTACTGCATCCCATCATTGTCCTAGTTCGCGTCCATCTTTTCTACATCGATCATCAATTCAATTGACGCGAGGTTCATCATTGATATATCTGAAGAAACATGTGAGAGTTTACGATCTTGGTAGTTTTCGTGGCTCAAACTTTACACCTCGGGATGAAGTTGAGCTGCTGCATGAGGTAATGATTCTTTTACCACATGTGCAATGGCGCCCATGTCTATGACTGGAGTAGCTTTACTTTCACCATATATCTTGGCTTTGTTGTATTTGTTGTCTGATTTGAGAAACATACTCACATAGTACGTACTTACATAGATACATAGTTTTGTTGACCAAAGAAAATGGGACAGGTCAAGTCAACCACTCTTGTGTGAACTTGCCTGGGAGGATTGGATCAGAGGAGAAAGCCTGCATACATACATATAGGGTGGTACCCTGTAGCCTTGTCCGTGTCTTGCGATGAGCTACTTAAGAACAACTCTAGACGATCCTCTGAAACCGGTTAGAGAAAAAGAATTCGTTTCTCTGCTCTAATCGGCAGCTAACCAAAGCCTAAAAAGGAGGAGTAAACTTTTAAACCGTGTGGCGCGTGAGCCTTACATTGACAAAAATGATAAATCACGAACATTCGGAATTTTACCATGACCAATCAAACTTTTTTATAGCAATTTTAGTGTCAAGAGGATGTCAAGTTTAGTTGACTCGCACACTGAGCACGAATTTGCCATGTTGCCAACTAAACTTGCCATCCTTGCTTCACTACAATTGCCATGGAAAATGTTTGTTTCCCATGATCAAATACCGACCGTTTGGGATTTATCGGGGTCCGATATTTACTCCTCCTCGTGGCCACAGAGTAAAAATCCAACCTCTCCAATCCTCTCCGCTGCCCCTCCACCGAATCCTCTCCGCCCAACTTCACGTGCGGCCACTCCGGTGCCCGCCCGCGGCCGATATGAACCAGCATAATCTCTTAATTTTCTGTATATGGACAATTATTGCAACACTTTGTATAGAAAACATATAATACTACTTTTCCGTCTATTGATTAAATATTCAAAGATTGTACTTTCCGAATTTAGATACATGCCTTATACTGTGACTCCATTTATGGGAGCGAAAACAATTATTAAGATGGTACAAGGAAGAAAAGATGAATATAAAATCCAGTGTCTTGGAGAAAAATGCCAATAATGTACGACGACCCGTTAGCTTAAGTTAAGTACTCCCTCCGTCCGGAAATACTTGTCATCAAAATGGATAAAAGGGCATGCTTCTAGACGTATTTTAGTTCTAGATACATTTTTTTAATCCATTTTGATGACAAGTATTTTTGGACGGAGGGAGTACATATAATACAATCCGAAAGAGGTCAATGTATTACTAGATTAAATGGTTGTACGTACAACCTGAAAATGGTTTTATACTGTATTACTAGCTTCAATAGTAGCTATATATGCGAAAATTAGCAATGGTGCACGGGCACTTTGGTGCCTGTTTTCAAATAACTCTTTTCTACAACGCGAAGAGTGTAATTCATAGCACAGGCACACTAGAAATCATTCACACCGACATTTGTGGACCATTTCCGGTGAAAAGTGTGGATGGATAGTGATAGACTCTTGGATCACTAGACTAGATTAGATCCGGTAAACCTACCTTCTCCTTGGGTTGATGAACTCGAGCCGGTGCCGGCCATGGCGAAGTAGTGGCCGGTGATGGCAGAGAGTGGATGGCGGCGGTGGAGCTTCCCGTGAGCACCTCACTAACCCTAGATCTGTAGGGCTTGTCGTTGGGGATTGTGGAAGCGATTAACCTCGTAAGTCGTGCCCCGGCGCCCACCTCTGTTTATATAGCACGGGTCACAGGGGCCCAGCCACCATAGTGGGTTGAGCATCCCCGATCAGGGCGCAGATCTAAGGGCCCACACGGTGGAGATCAACCTAACAGTGCTTTCCTGTTTGCAACAAAATCAAGATATGAGCATGTGAAAGACAAATTAGCTGTGAGAAAACCCCTACGTCAATGATCATAAAACTATTCATCTTCCAATTTGAGCAGATATTGTTATGTGAACTTGTAAATTGTATGCCCGCGTGTGTTGGAATTTTTCGCCCTGTACATAAGCATCTCACAATGGTGGAATTTCACAGCAGCATTGCGAGGATCGAGACGAGGGAGGAGGCTGCTTCGCCGTCGTGCAGACGGAAGTGCCAGCGGCCCAGATGACTCTGCGTCTTTCAGAAAGAGGCGGCGGTTTCCCTTTCCTTTTCAAAAAAAAAGAAAGAGGCGGCGGCGTGACGTAAAGAGAGCCGAGCCGCAGCGTGACCCAATGCTGGGAGCCGAGCAATCAGGCGGGGCGTCGGATTGCAGCTCCTGACACGTGTGTTCAATCAGGCATCTCCACCCAATTTTTTTTCCAGCGTTGCATCTCTCGCCACGCCCGGCCGGTTGTTACAACCGCATGAGTTGTCAACAAAAACCGCTACGGGAGAGAGATAGAATTCGTCTCAAACAATTTACAGCCACAACCGTCTGACTTGGACGAGGAGTCGGCGGTTGGTTTACCTTTACCTCCAGCGGTGCATAAATACCCAGCGGCCAGGCCCATAATAGTTACTATTACTATCAGAGCTCCAAGTGCCTCCAATCCAACACCACCACTACCCCGGAGCCCGGACGCCTGGTGTCAGCCTCATTACACGGAGACAACCAATGGACAAGAGGAAGGCAACAGCCTCGGGAGGAAGGCGACGGCCAGGAACTAGGAGCTCTGCATCCTATGCATGGATTTGGTTTCCTCCAAATTCTCATGACAAAAGCTAATTAATTAAATTATTAGCCAGCCCTATCTTATTGAGAATTTAATTAAGACCATTGATGTTATATTGGGAAGGAAAACATGTGTATATATAGATAGATGGCTGGACTGGACTAGAATCTTCGCAGGGGCCTTTATCTCATGCTTTCTATGTGATTGAGAAATTAAAAGGAGAAGCAAAAGCATGATAGCTCCGAACAAATCGATGGTTCCTTGCTTGCAACCTCACCATTAGCATGAGCACATTTGTCTTGCTGCCCGATGAGTAAATTGTGAGCAGATTTTCTATAAGATATGGCATATGATATCCCCATGGGAATACAACCACACGATCGGTCGGCGATGTCGTCACCTTACTCGGCCCATTGGCTGAGCCTCGTCGGGACCATCTGGCTGCACACCATCAACGGCCCCAACTCCGACTTCCCACCGTCTACTCGTCGCAGCTCAAGCGCATCTCCCAGGTGCAGCTCAACTTCCTCGCCTTCGCCTCCGACGCTGGCAAGCTCTTGGGCTGGTTCTCCGGCGTGGCTGCGCTCTACGTGCCGCTCTCGCTTCGTCGGCGCCTCTTTCGGCCTCGCCGGCTATGGTGTCCAGTACCTCTTCTTTGACAGCCCCGGGCTCAAGTGCTGGCACCTGTTCCTGCTCAACCGTCCGACTTGGACGAGGAGTCGGCGGTTGGTTTGCCTTTACCTCCGGCGGTGCATAAATACCCATCGGCCAGGCCATAATAGTTACTATTACTATCAGAGCTCCAAGTGCCTCCAATCCAACACCACCACCACCCCGGAGCCCGGACGCCTGGTGTCAGCCTCATTACACGGAGACAACCAATGCACAAGAGGAAGGCAACGGCCTCGGGAGGAAGGCGACGGCCAGGAACTAGGAGCTCTGCATCCTATGCATGGATTTGGTTTCCTCCAAATTCTCATGACAAAAGCTAATTAATTAAATTATTAGCCAGCCCTATCTTATTGAGAATTTAATTAAGACCATTGGTGTTATATTGGGAAGGAAAACATGTGTATATATAGATAGATGGCCGGACTGGACTAGAATCTTCGCAGGGGCCTTTTTCTCATGCTTTCTATGTGCTTGAGAAATTAAAAGGAGAACCAAAAGCATGATAGCTCCGAACAAATCGATGGTTCCTTGCTTGCAACCTCACCATTAGCATGAGCACATTTTTCTTGCTGCCCGATGAGTAAATTGTGAGCAGATTTTCTATAAGATATGGCATATGATATCCCCATGGGAATACAACCACACGATCGGTCGGCGATGTCGTCACCTTACTCGGCCCATTGGCTGAGCCTCGTCGGGACCATCTGGCTGCACACCATCAACGGCCCCAACTCCGACTTCCCACCGTCTACTCGTCGCAGCTCAAGCGCATCTCCCAGGTGCAGCTCAACTTCCTCGCCTTCGCCTCCGACGCTGGCAAGCTCTTGGGCTGGTTCTCCGGCGTGGCTGCGCTCTACGTGCCGCTCTCGCTTCGTCGGCGCCTCTTTCGGCCTCGCCGGCTATGGTGTCCAGTACCTCTTCTTTGACAGCCCCGGGCTCAAGTGCTGGCACCTGTTCCTGCTCAACCGTCCGACTTGGACGAGGAGTCGGCGGTTGGTTTGCCTTTACCTCCGGCGGTGCATAAATACCCAGCGGCCAGGCCATAATAGTTACTATTACTATCAGAGCTCCAAGTGCCTCCAATCCAACACCACCACCACCCCGGAGCCCGGACGCCTGGTGTCAGCCTCATTACACGGAGACAACCAATGCACAAGAGGAAGGCAACGGCCTCGGGAGGAAGGCGACGGCCAGGAACTAGGAGCTCTGCATCCTATGCATGGATTTGGTTTCCTCCAAATTCTCATGACAAAAGCTAATTAATTAAATTATTAGCCAGCCCTATCTTATTGAGAATTTAATTAAGACCATTGGTGTTATATTGGGAAGGAAAACATGTGTATATATAGATAGATGGCTGGACTGGACTAGAATCTTCGCAGGGGCCTTTTTCTCATGCTTTCTATGTGCTTGAGAAATTAAAAGGAGAACCAAAAGCATGATAGCTCCGAACAAATCGATGGTTCCTTGCTTGCAACCTCACCATTAGCATGAGCACATTTGTCTTGCTGCCCGATGAGTAAATTGTGAGCAGATTTTCTATAAGATATGGCATATGATATCCCCATGGGAATACAACCACACGATCGGTCGGCGATGTCGTCACCTTACTCGGCCCATTGGCTGAGCCTCGTCGGGACCATCTGGCTGCACACCATCAACGGCCCCAACTCCGACTTCCCACCGTCTACTCGTTGCAGCTTAAGCGCATCTGCCAGGTGCAGCTCAACTTCCTCGCCTTCGCCTCCGACGCTGGCAAGCTCTTGGGCTGGTTCTCCGGCGTGGCTGCGCTCTACGTGCCGCTCTCGCTTCGTCGGCGCCTCTTTCGGCCTCGCCGGCTATGGTGTCCAGTACCTCTTCTTCGACAGCCCCGGGCTCAAGTGCTGGCACCTGTTCCTGCTCAACCGTCCGACTTGGACGAGGAGTCGGCGGTTGGTTTACCTTTACCTCCGGCTGTGCATAAATACCCAGCGGCCAGGCCATAATAGTTACTATTACTATCAGAGCTCCAAGTGCCTCCAATTCAACACCACCACCACCCCGGAGCCCGGACGCCTGGTGTCAGCCTCATTACACGAAGACAACCAATGCACAAGAAGAAGGCAACGGCCTCGGGAGGAAGGCGACGGCCAGGAACTAGGAGCTCTGCATCCTATGCATGGATTTGGTTTCCTCCAAATTCTCATGACAAAAGCTAATTAATTAAATTATTAGCCAGCCCTATCTTATTGAGAATTTAATTAAGATCATTGGTGTTATATTGGGAAGGAAAACATGTGTATATATAGATAGATGGCTGGACTGGACTAGAATCTTCGCAGGGGCCTTTTTCTCATGCTTTCTATGTGCTTGAGAAATTAAAAGGAGAACCAAAAGCATGATAGCTCCGAACAAATCGATGGTTCCTTGCTTGCAACCTCACCATTAGCATGAGCACATTTGTCTTGCTGCCCGATGAGTAAATTGTGAGCAGATTTTCTATAAGATATGGCATATGATATCCCCATGGGAATACAACCACACGATCGGTCGGCAATGTCGTCACCTTTCTCGGCCCATTGGCTGAGCCTCGTCGGGACCATCTGGCTGCACACCATCAACGGCCCCAACTCCGACTTCCCACCGTCTACTCGTTGCAGCTTAAGCGCATCTGCCAGGTGCAGCTCAACTTCCTCGCCTTCGCCTCCGACGCTGGCAAGCTCTTGGGCTGGTTCTCCGGCGTGGCTGCGCTCTACGTGCCGCTCTCGCTTCGTCAGCGCCTCTTTCGGCCTCGCTGGCTATGGTGTCCAGTACCTCTTCTTTGACAGCCCCGGGCTCAAGTGCTGGCACCTGTTCCTGCTCAACCGTCCGACTTGGACGAGGAGTCGGCGGTTGGTTTACCTTTACCTCCGGCGGTGCATAAATACCCAGCGGCCAGGTCATAATAGTTACTATTACTATCAGAGCTCCAAGTGCCTCCAATCCAACACCACCACCACCCCGGAGCCCGGACGCCTGGTGTCAGCCTCATTACACGGAGACAACCAATGCACAAGAGGAAGGCAACGGCCTCGGGAGGAAGGCGACGGCCAGGAACTAGGAGCTCTGCATCCTATGCATGGATTTGGTTTCCTCCAAATTCTCATGACAAAAGCTAATTAATTAAATTATTAGCCAGCCCTATCTTATTGAGAATTTAATTAAGATCATTGGTGTTATATTGGGAAGGAAAACATGTGTATATATAGATAGATGGCTGGACTGGACTAGAATCTTCGCAGGGGCCTTTTTCTCATGCTTTCTATGTGCTTGAGAAATTAAAAGGAGAACCAAAAGCATGATAGCTCCGAACAAATCGATGGTTCCTTGCTTGCAACCTCACCATTAGCATGAGCACATTTGTCTTGCTGCCCGATGAGTAAATTGTGAGCAGATTTTCTATAAGATATGGCATATGATATCCCCATGGGAATACAACCACACGATCGGTCGGCGATGTCGTCACCTTACTCGGCCCATTGGCTGAGCCTCGTCGGGACCATCTGGCTGCACACCATCAACGGCCCCAACTCCGACTTCCCACCGTCTACTCGTCGCAGCTCAAGCGCATCTCCCAGGTGCAGCTCAACTTCCTCGCCTTCGCCTCCGACGCTGGCAAGCTCTTGGGCTGGTTCTCCGGCGTGGTTGCGCTCTACGTGCCGCTCTCGCTCGTCGCCTTCGTCGGCGCCTCTTTCGGCCTCGCCGGCTATGGTGTCCAGTACCTCTTCTTTGACAGCCCCGGGTTCAAGTGCTGGCACCTGTTCCTGCTCAACCGTCCGACTTGGACGAGGAGTCGGCGGTTGGTTTACCTTTACCTCCGGCGGTGCATAAATACCCAGCGGCCAGGCCATAATAGTTACTATTACTATCAGAGCTCCAAGTGCCTCCAATCCAACACCACCACCACCCCGGAGCCCGGACGCCTGGTGTCAGCCTCATTACACGGAGACAACCAATGCACAAGAGGAAGGCAACGGCCTCGGGAGGAAGGCGACGGCCAGGAACTAGGAGCTCTGCATCCTATGCATGGATTTGGTTTCCTCCAAATTCTCATGACAAAAGCTAATTAATTAAATTATTAGCCAGCCCTATCTTATTGAGAATTTAATTAAGACCATTGGTGTTATATTGGGAAGGAAAACATGTGTATATATAGATAGATGGCTGGACTGGACTAGAATCTTCGCAGGGGCCTTTTTCTCATGCTTTCTATGTGCTTGAGAAATTAAAAGGAGAAGCAAAAGCATGATTGCTCCGAACAAATCGATGTTCCTTGCTTGCAACCTCACCATTAGCATGAGCACATTTGTCTTGCTGGCCGATGAGTAAATTGTGAGCAGATTTTCTATAAGATATGGCATATGATATCCCCATGGGAATACAACCACACGATCGGTCGGTGATGTCGTCACCTTACTCGGCCCATTGGCTGAGCCTCGTCGGGACCATCTGGCTGCACACCATCAACGGCCCCAACTCCGACTTCCCACCGTCTACTCGTCGGAGCTCAAGCGCATCTCCCAGGTGCAGCTCAACTTCCTCGCCTTCGCCTCCGACGCTGGCAAGCTCTTGGGCTGGTTCTCCGGCGTGGCTGCGCTCTACGTGCCGCTCTCGCTCGTCGCCTTCGTCGGCGCCTCTTTCGGCCTCGCTGGCTATGGTGTCCAGTACCTCTTCTTCGACAGCCCCGGGCTCAAGTGCTGGCACCTGTTCCTGCTCAACGCCCTCGCCGGGAACGTCATCTGATGGATCAACACCGTGCTCGGGCGGACCTGATCTGGGCGAGAGACGAATCGGAGATCTTCCTCCGGGTCGGTGAGGTGGGGTTCGGTTAGGGGTGTGCTCGTGGTGGTGCTCTTGTTCTCCTCACGGGTGCAGTGGTTGGGGTCGTGGTCGTGATACCGTTCCATTGCTGGGCGGATCGGTGCTTGTGACCATGGACATGGCGGCTTCTCGTCGATGGTCGTCGTCGGTTGTCATAGAGTCGTACGTGTTCCCCCCAATCCATCGGGATTGGCTACGGACGCAAGCATGGATGCCTCCTATGCTGGAGGCACCTACCCATACTCGGTGACTGATGCCGAGCTAGGAGTAGGGGCGAGCCTCTACTCTTCCTACCATGGCCGAGTGTGCTGTGAAGTGAGTGATGGACGGTGTCTCGCGACAGGGATGCCGGGGCGGCAGCCCTAGATGGCGGTCCGCATGGTTTGCTCGTCGGCAGGCACCAGTGCGGCGTTAGTGGCTCTCCTCATTGGTTGCATGGGTGACGCGAGGTGTAGCACTGGGTGGCTTGGTCATGCTCTCTATCCTCTCAGTGGCGTCGCCCCTGATCCGGATCTAGGGATCTGACCCCATAGCGCACTGGGTGGCTTGGTCATGCTCTCTATCCTCTCAGTGGCGTCGCCCCTAATCCGGATCTAGGGATCTGACCCCATAGCACTCATCTTGGTGACCTCATGGCGGCACGTGTAAGTTGCCGAGAGAATGCTCCGTGCCTTGGCGCTGATGATGGCGACACCCATCGGTGTCGTGCTCTTCTGGAGGACATCATCAAGTTTCGTTTCTCCGTGCCAGGGCTCCGGGTGAAGACATATGTCTGTTTTGGACTCGGCATCGGCGACGCTCTTTGCTGTTGCTCCTCTTGAGGGTGTTGTCGTGGAACTTAGGTGTACTAGATAGTAGTGTAGCAGCTTTTGTCATACTTGCCTTCCACATTGCCATTGTAGAAGCCACCTCTGATCAACTTCTAATTGTTACGGACAACGTCATATGTAGTTAGTAGGTACCACCTTCCTGTAGAAGAGATGAGTTAAAATAGCTGCCATGACTCATTAAAATATGCTAAATGATAAGATATTCTTCTAAATAGGTAATGCTTAGTAGGGGAGCTTTGCCCCCCCCCCCACCCCCCCCCCCCCCCCCCCCTCTGGTGACCTTAAAAAAATAGGTAATGCGAAAATGAATATCTGCCGATTCCCAGATATTGCAAATTTCAAAATGAGCAGAAAGCGAGGTAGGAATGATTATGTTAAGAGTAGGAAAGCTGACCTTCAATGCATACTGAAGCTCAGAGTTGCGAACATTTACACTGGGACCAGAGTAACTATGGATAGGAGAATGAAAAAATTAGTGCCCATTGACAAGATTTGACATCAAGCAAGTTCAGGAACAATAATATGTAACAGCAGATATTACTCCCTAATCTTATGTTTGAGGCCAACAACTGAAAGTTCCTTGGTCCAATGAGTGAGAAGTGTCTTTGGCGCAACCACTAACAGTCTTTTGATTAAACGGCAAAGGAAGAACAATACAGGCAGGAATGCCGAAACCTGCAAGATAGAAGTAAGGATGCAAGTACTCGTCAGCAAATTGCAGGCACATTGGACCACTTCATGTTCATACTATGCTGTGGCTGAAGGAAACATGAAAGGGACATTGCTGCACCAAATAACATGCATATGCATGTGTGTTTGGAATAAGAGAGAATAGTAATCTAGTATGTGTGTTTAATGATGGATGATGAAGAGACATATGAGATAAATAAGGGAAAAAGAGTCTTGTTGCAGAATCATTATTATTTTGAACATATTTTTTGCAATGGAGGTCCTGTTGCAGAATCTCATCGCAACACAACACTTGTTGCAAAACACTTCACGGCGGCGAATTGTGGGTGCGCCCAAGGAAGGCACGTGGCAAGTGGAGCAGGTGGCAGATGCGGCTGAGCAATCCACTGGCTGATTGTTAGCGTCTTCCAAAATTTTATGACACACAATTTATAGATACGACACATGCAGTCACAAATGAAAGGCTGGCATCAGGCCTGGCTGGCATGTACCGATACCATAACGTAACAGGAGTTTCGTCACTCCCTCTATGTTGGGATAGTGCATATAGACATTCATGATGACCCAAGCGACCATCTCCAGCCACCTTCAGAAGGAAAACAACATCGTCAAGTTAAGCATCGGATCTAATGCTGCGATGCCCCGGTTGGCCAATCTGCCAATAACTAAACTCTAGGCCCGACCTTCATTAGTAGAAATTGGCAATGGCAGGAACCATATCCCACATGATCACGATGTCTTTGCACACTTCCTCCACCATCATTATCTTTGCACACATCTTTGACAGCCGGGATCTCAACTATACGTAGCTGCATCCCACATACAAACTTTGTCGATTGACCAGCATAACTGTGTCGCCCAGGCCAATGAAGAGTGCATTTTCGTTTCCCTTATATACGAGAGGCTCTTGTCATTGCAGCTGTTATGTGAAGACCATGCACTTCGTTTATGAGGACAACCAAGACTTGATCTTCGTCTGCGATGGCAATGAAGACCCTCTCTTCGTTGGCGATGGCAACAACAGGGTAATATATTTGTTACTTCCCCAAAAGCGAATTTAGTTTTTAGACTTTTGATTTTTTATTAAAAAAAATAGCTATGTGCACCTCCTTATATAGGCAGTCCAATCCAGTGTGGTCCTGCAAGGTTGAAGGTGGCTTTGATTCCCCGTCTTCGACAAAGAAAGAAGGAACAAAAAATACATTTCCGATGGCCTACTAAAACAAGTTTTGCGTGCTCCGGCGAGTGAGGGGCGATGCCGGTGGTGCTCCTTCGGCTCGCCGCTAGAGAGTTTGATTGAGAATTGGTGTGAGAAAGGCCACAGAGAAGACTTACTGTGCTCTAAGAGTGAAGAGAGAAAGCTGTGCTCTATGTGGAACACGAGCGTCTTCTTCATGCCGATGATGGTGCTGTTGTGCATGATGGGGCAGTCCTTCCCGGTGGACTTCCAAAAACACATTCAGTCTGGCCCGCTCCATGCGATGCCCAGTTGGGTACTTTCGGCCCCTTGGAGCGAAAAAGTACCACTCCACTTTGGCCCCGGGGTCGGCTGTGCTCGGAGAGAAAGACTTGGCTGCGCGCAGGTGCAAACACATGGAATATGCATCAAGCCAATTGACATATATACTACAACTTCAATGGGAAAGAAGAATCAACCTAAACCAGCACCTAGCTATAGTATGAAAAATGAAACGGATATCAAGCCAATTCATAGTGCAACTATTTTTTGTATGGGTTCATGCATGTGTAAATTCAACTGGGTGGACGTGTTTGTGTTGATGCCTCAGCAGTCTATTTTGTTCCTTTGCTGCACTTGAACTTTTTGTGTAGACTAGATGGTTCTTTATTTATTAAGTGGGGCAAAATTTGTTTCGAGGTTGTACTCATGTTGTGCAGGAGTGCGCGCAGACCTGCGTACCTGGTAGCTCGTGGGGCTCGAACCTGTAGGCGTTCACACTAGTAGAAAAAGAGGCTTCCATACGCCCCCATTAGTCCCTAAAATAATCGAACCGCGACAAAAGGGGTCTTTAGTCGCGGTTCGGGAGGAGACCCGCGACCAACTATCTGGGCCCAGCGCGCTCGGTCGACAGCTGGCGGACGGGAGGGGCTTTAGTCCCGGTTGGCCTGGCCAACCGGGACTAAAGGTCCTCAGGCTGGCCCGAAGGCCTTTAGTCGCGGTTGGCCAGGCCAACCGGGACTAAAGGCCCATCCCTATATATAGGACTCAGCTCACTTCACTTAGCCACAATTCAGAAGGGGGGTGGTGGGTTTGCTTTTGGTTCCTCCTATGCACACAAGGTGTTCGATGAAATGCCCGAGAGCATGAAACAAACATGATATGAAGTGTCCGAGCCACACATGAGCTTTCTCATTTATTTTTCCTCTGCGATCGCGGTTAGCAACTTGAACCTTTCATGTGTCATTGATAAAATATGCATGTGTGTAGTTCATTGTTTAATTTGTATTATTTCTAGCTAGTTAGTTTAACAAATGCATGATGGTTAATTATATACTTTATATAATAATAATGCAGATGAATCGGCAATGGATGTACGGTCCCCGACTCTCCGGCGAGTTCACTACGGGTTTGAAAGATTTCCTCGTAGTGGCAAATGCGAACAAGCAGCGAGGTTTTATTATCTGTCCATGTGCTGTCTGTAAGAATCAGAAGGGTTACTCCTCCTCAAGAGACGTTCACATGCACCTGCTTCGGCACGGTTTCATGCGAAGCTATAATTGTTGGACCAAGCATGGAGAAAGAGGGGTTAGAATGGAAGAAGATGAAGAAGGGGATGATATCGATGACAACAATCATGATCATTTCGGTGATACTTTCATGGAGGATGATGCTGAAGGTGGGGAAGGGTTAGGTGAAGGTGAAGAAGAGGCACATGATGAGCCCGCTGATGATCTTGGTTGGACCATTGCTGATGCACGGAGACGCTGCGAAACTGACAAGGAGAGGGAGAATTTGGATCGCATGTTAGAGGATCACAAAAAGTCGTTGTATCCAGGATGCGATAATAGTCTGAAAAAGCTGGGCTGCACACTGGATTTGCTAAAATGGAAGGCACGGGAAGGTGTAGCTGACTCATCATTTGAAAATTTGCTGAAAATGTTGAAGAATATGTTTCCGAAGAATAACGAGTTGCCCGCCAGTACGTACGAAGCAAAGAAGGTTGTCTGCCCTCTAGGTTTAGAGGTTCTGAAGATACATGCATGCATTAACGACTGCATCCTCTACCGCGGTGAATACGAGAATTTGAATGAATGCCCTGTATGCACTGCATTGCGTTATAAGATCAGAGGTGATGACCCTGGTGACGATGTTGAGGGCGAGAAACCCAGGAAGAGGGTTCCCGCCAAGGTGATGTGGTATGCTCCTATAATACCACGGTTGAAACGTCTGTTCAGGAACAAAAAGCATGCCAAGTCGTTGCGATGGCACAAAGAGGACCGTAAGTCCGACGGGGAGTTGAGACACACCATTGATGGAACGCAATGGAGAAAGATCGACAGAGTGTTCAAAGATTTTGCAGCTGACGCAAGGAACATAAGATTTGGTCTAAGTACTGATGGCATGAATCCTTTTGGCGAGCAGAGCTCCAGCCATAGCACCTGGCCCGTGACTCTATGCATCTACAACCTTCCTCCTTGGTTGTGCATGAAGCGGAAGTTCATTATGATGCCAGTGCTCATCCAAGGTCCAAAGTAACCCGGGAACTACATCGATGTGTACCTAAGGCCATTAGTTGATGAACTTTTACAGTTGTGGGGCAGACCTGGTGTACGTGTATGGGATGAGCACAAAGAAGAGGAATTTGACCTACGAGCGTTGCTTTTTGTAACCATCAACGATTGGCTTGCTCTCAGTAACCTTTCGGGACAGACAAATAAGGGATACAATGCATGCACGCACTGCTTACATGAGACTGAAAGTGTACGTTTGGGTAATTGTAAGAAGAACGTGTACCTGGGTCATCGTCGATTTCTTCCCCGAAATCATA
Source organism: Aegilops tauschii subsp. strangulata (assembly GCF_002575655.3). Taxonomy (NCBI): domain Eukaryota; kingdom Viridiplantae; phylum Streptophyta; class Magnoliopsida; order Poales; family Poaceae; genus Aegilops; species Aegilops tauschii. Next base: position 653,592,408 of record NC_053036.3, read on the forward strand.
ACGTAAGAAAGAAAGGCAAGCATTTCAACGGCAAGGCAGATCACCGGCCGAAGCCTGCGGAACGTACTGGTGCTAAGATATTTGATATGGTCAAGGATTTGAAAGTCATCTTTGGAAAGGGTCCTGGCGGACAATCAGTTCCGCGCGGAGTTGACGGGCACGCACCCATGTGGAAGAAGAAATCTATATTTTGGGAGCTAGAATATTGGAAAGTCCTAGATGTCCGCTCTGCAATCGACGTGATGCATGTTACGAAGAATATTTGCGTGAACCTGCTAAGCTTCTTGGGCGTGTATGGGAAGACAAATGATACAAAGGAAGCACGGCAGGACCAGCAACTTTTGAAAGACCCAGATGACCGGCATCCGGAATGGTTTCAAGGTCGTGCCAGCTACGCTCTTACCAAAGAAGAGAAGGTCATTTTTTTTGAATGCCTGAGCAGTATGAAGGTCCCGTCTGGCTTCTCGTCGAATATAAAGGGAATAATAAACATGGCGGACAAAAAGTTCCTAAACCTGAAGTCTCACGACTGCCACGTGATTATGACGCAAATTGCTTCCGATTGCTTTGAGGGGGCTCCTACCGGAAAATGTTCGAGTAGCCATTGTGAAGCTATGTGCATTCCTCAATGCAATCTCTCAGAAGGTAATCAATCCAGAAGATCTACCACGGTTACAGAACGATGTGGTCCAATGCCTTGTTAGTTTCGAGTTGGTGTTCGCACCATCCTTCTTCGATATTATGACGCACCTCCTGCTCCACCTAGTCGAAGAGATTTCCATTCTCGGTCCTGTATATCTACACAATATGTTCCCCTTTGAGAGGTTCATGGGAGTATTAAAGAAATATGTTCGTAACCGTGCTAGGCCAGAAGGAAGCATCGTCAAGGGCTATGGAAATGAGGAGGTAATTGAGTTCTGTATTGACTATGTTCCTGACCTTAAGCCGATTGGTATTCCTCAATCGCGACACGAGGGGAGACTAAGTGGAAAAGGCACGATCGGAAGGAAATCAACGATATGTATGGACGGTCATTCTATGACTGAAGCACACCACACAGTTCTGCAAAATTCCAGCTTGGTGGCTCCGTACTTCGAGCAACACAAGAATATTTTACGCTCGAACAACCCGGGGAAGCCTGAATCCTGGATTAGAAAGGCCCACATGGAGACTTTCGGCAGTTGGTTGCGAAAACATTTAATGAATGACAATGATGTTGGAGATCAGCTGTACATGTTGGCCAAGACACCATCTTCGACTATAACGACTTTCCAAGGGTACGAGATAAATGGGAATACATTTTACACCATCGCCCAAGATAAAAAGAGCACCAACCAAAACAGTGGTGTCCGCTTTGATGCAGCAACCGAGAATGGGCAAAAGGTCACATATTATGGTTACATAGAGGAGATATGGGAACTTGACTATGGACCCTCCTTTAAGGTCCCTTTGTTCCGGTGCAAATGGTTCAAGCTAACAGGAGGTGGGGTAAAGGTGGACGAGCAATACGGAATGACAATGGTGGATTTCAACAATCTTGGTTACCTTGACGAACCATTCGTCCTTGCCAAAGATGTCGCTCAGGTTTTTTATTTGAAGGACATGAGTAGCAAACCGAGGAAACGGAAAGATCAGAAAACGATCAGTACATCATGCGATGATCCAAAGCGCCACATTGTTCTTTCAGGGAAAAGAAACATCGTGGGAGTGGAGGACAAGACAGACATGTCAGAAGATTATAATATGTTTGGTGAAATTCCGCCCTTCAAAGTGAACACTGACCCAAGCATTAAGTTAAATGATGAGGATGCTCCATGGATACGGCACAATCGTAAGCAAGCAGGGACACAAAGGAAGAATTGATATGTAATAATTTATTGTACCAAACTTTGTTGAATGGATCATGTGAATTAAAACGTACGAGGGCGAATCCGGATGATTTGTATTTGGTCGATGAACTGAATGATGTATCAAACCTTTTGTCAAACCTTCAAGGGATCGAGGATGTAGAACAAAACAATCGGCCTGAATTTTTAAAATGAATTAGTTTTATTTTCCTGGATTTTTTTATATATTATTTGTATTTTTAAGATTTTAAAATGAATTAGTTTTATTTTTTTTAACTTTTTTGATATATTATTTCTATTTTTAAGATTTTAAAATGAATTAGTTTTATTTTTCTGAATTTTTTGATATATTATTTGTATTTTTAAGATTTTCAAATGAATTAGTTTTATTTTTTTGAATTTTTTGATATATTATTTCTATTTTGAAGATTTTAAAATGAATTAGTTTTATTTTTCTGAATTTTTTGATATATTATTTGTATTTTTAAGATTTTCAAATGAATTAGTTTTATTTTTTTGAATTTTTTGATATATTATTTTTATTTTTAAGATTTTAAAATGAATTAGTTTTATTTTTCTGAATTTTTTGATATATTATTTGTATTTTTAAGATTTTAAAATGAAAAGTATATGAAAAAGGACTTTAGTCGCGGTTCGTGACACGAACCGCGACTAAAGGCTCTTTCCGCGCGGGAACGAAAGCGGCGCGAAAGAACCTTTAGTCCCGGTTGGGTACCCTTTAGTCGCGGTTGGTGTCCCCAACCGGGACTAAATGGTACCTTTATTCGCGGTTGGTGTCCCCAACCGGGACTAATGCTTTGTCTATATATACAACACTTAGTAAATTTTCCGCCACCTCCCATTCTCCTCTCGACGCCGACGCCCTGCCCCGACGCCGCCAGGCTACTGCCCCGACGCCGATCGACGCCGACGCCCTGCCCCGACGCCGATCGACGCCGACGCCCCCAGTGAGCTCTGCCCCCACTTCCCCTGCCCTACGCCGCCGCCCTTGCCCTGCACTGCCGCCGCCGCCCCTGCCCTGCCCTGCGCGCCGCCGCCGCCGCTGCCCCTGCCCCTGCGCGCCGCCACCGCTGCCCCTGCCCCTGCGCGCCGCCACCGCTGCCCCTGCCCCTGCACTGCCGCCGCCGCCCCTGCCCTGCCCTGCGCGCCGCCGCCACCGCTGCCCCTGCCCCTGCGTGCCGCCGCCGCTGCCCCTGCCCCTGCGCGCCGCCCCCGCTGCCCCTGCCCCTCCGCCTCCCGCCGCCGCCTGCCGTCCTCCGCAGGAAAGAGAGAGCAGAGAGGAAAAAGAAAAGGAAAAAGAAAAGGAAAGAGAGAAGGAAAAGGAAAAGGAAAAAGAAAAGGAAAGAGAGAGCAGAGAGGAAAAAGAAAAGGAAAAAGAAAAGGAAAGAGAGAGCAGAGAGGAAAAAGAAAAGGAAAAAGAAAAGGAAATTTATTTGGGAATAATTGTATAAATCATTAAATTTGAGCGGCGGCGGAGGAAAAAGAAAAGGAAAAAAAGGAAAAACAAAAACTTCTATGCAAATTAGTGCTCAATGAAAAACTGAAAAGGAAAAAGAAAAGGAAAGAGAGAGCAGAGAGTAAAAAGAAAAGGAAAAAGAAAAGGAAATTTATTTGGGAATAATTGTATAAATTTGACCAAAAAATATCAATTTTATTTTTTAATAGCTCTTAATCATTCAACCGTCGCTGCTCCTCCTCTATGTCCCCTTATTCTTATTTTTTAATTGCAGGAGTGACATATGGCGGACGATAGAGCCGAGCCGCTTAGGGATCCGGAGGCTGAACGTTATTTAATGGGCATCATAAACAACGAGATTCCTTATGCGCGGGGCTCAGAATATGAGCAAGAAGAGGATGTAGTCTCTTCTTTTCTGAACCTTGACGGTGGAACAGACATTGTCGATGATCAAGAAGGTGAAGGAACGGATATTGTCGACGGAGGTCAACCGTCAACAAATGACGATCTCGAATTGCAAGTAGCAACCACCTCCGGCGAGGTATATATATACATTGAGCCTCTCGTGATACAAACTTACTGAAATGTGAATACATATGTATTAACGCGCGCGACTCTCTTTCTTTTTTTAGCCCTCGGCCGGATCGAGTACGACAAAGCGTGGCAAATCCAAGGCGATGAAAACAGGAGAAACATATGCCATTGATTTTGTCAGTGAAACCGGCAAGCCCCTACAGCACACCTCAAAGTTTATCAACCAATGCGGAGTCGTTGTTAGAGACAACGTCCCGATCACCGTCCAGGAATGGAAGGAGCCAAAGAAGGCACGTCTTGGTTTCAGTTTTGTCGACAAGAGAACGAAAAAGGATTGCTGGAGAAAGCTTATGGAACATTTCATTCTACCTCCGGAATACAACAAAGTCGATGAATTCGGTAACGAGGTTCCGGGTGGACGTGAGAGGAGGAGGCTAGTTAAAGAGTTTGCTCTTCAGAAGATGGGCGAAGCATTCTGGAACTTCAAGAAAAATTTAACCCGTGACTATGTCAACAAGGGCAAGACTCCGGATTTCAATGGACAACATGAGAAACTGAAAGATGATTGGCCAGAATTTGTGAGGCAAAAGAAATCGGAGCATTTCAAGGAAATATCGAAAAAATAAGGATAATGTGAGTAAGAAAAAGTTCCATCATATTATGGGGCCAGGAGGATACCGCCTTTCGGAGCCTAAGTGGCAGAAGATGGAGGAGGACCTGAGGGTGCGAGGAATCCCTCTAGGTACAGAGGGATGGGACCCAAGGGCCAAAAGCTGGTGGTACGGGCATGGGGGATCGCTAGACCCGGAGACAGGGGTGTGTGTTCACCGGAAGAAAATGTTTGCTCCCACCCAAGCCCTTATTGACGCAATGACCCAAGCTCAAGAGGGCTTGATCAAGTTCAACAGAGAGAAAGACGCACTGACAACAGCCCTCGGGAATGATGAACACGGAGGACATGTACGAGGCAAAGGCAGAATTCCGTGGAAAGTAGGGTTTTCTCATGACAATGACCCGTACTGTTACAGAAGCCGTAAGAGAAAGACGGACCGGGATGCAGATCTTTTGGCGAAGTTTGCATCGGAACTCCATGAGTTGAAGCAGACCGTGCATGAACTAGTAAAAGAAAAATCGGCTGCAGGGCCGCATGAAGATCATGAAGCGGATCGCGGAAGCCAGCAGCGGAGAAGCAACGTGGCTTCCACGGATGCCCCGCCTGGTGCTAATGCACCGATGATTGAGATTCGTGCACCGGAGCCTCACTACCCCGTGGATGATGTAAAGGAGATGAAAGAATGTGATCTGCATTATCCCGTGGGGAACGTTTCCACGAAGGTAGCTACCGGCAGTGCTTTACCCTGTACACCTGGAGCACTCCACCACAACAACCCCATTGCATATGGCTATGCTCGTGTCACGGTGGAAGACATAGTCCAAGAGTTTGAGGACATGGAGATTGACAAAGCTACACCCGAAGGGGAGAGAAGACTTGGAGATGTCAAGCGCCAGATCATTCTATGGAAAAAAAGTACATAGTGTTTCCAGGCGAGGCGCCAAGGCTAACAAGTCCACCCCCCTCCGATGGTGGTGGTGGTGGCGGTGGTGGTGGTCGTGGTGGTTCACCTACACCTCCTTCACGCCATTCGACGTCGTCCCCCGATCCACAACCTCCGGCGGGTAAGCAGCCGCCGCCCCCCAATTCTCCTCCGGCGGGTACGACGCCCCCCAATCCTCCTCCGGCGGGTACGACGCCCCCCAATCCACCTCCGGCGAAGAAGCAGAAGCAGGCGGACAGCAAGGAAATCCGCTTCTGGACTATTAACCTGGACCCTTATGTACCTAAGACCACAAGGGTACCGGAGCCATCACTGAAGCCTCTCCTCCCAAGGCCTTGGGAACTTAGTGAAGCTGAAACCAAATTGGTCGCGTCTGCTCATTATGAGAAATGGAAGGCGGATACGAAGGCGATAAAAGAGCCTGAGCCCAAGCAAGTATTCACTGAGAAGCAAAAGAAGTGGGCTAAGGATTTTTTGACGACACCGTCCCAAGCCGAGCTGAATATGCCTGACGACTATGGACATGAACTTCGTAGGCAAGCAAAAATATTGAAGGAGGAGAAAGAAGAAAGTAAAAAAAGCGGGAAACAAGTTGACCAGCTCAGGATGCAGAATAAACAATCGATCCCCCCGCTCATAGTGAAAGCCGGTCCGGAAGAGGACCCCGAGATCATAGCAGCTGCGGCAGCACTTGGATTGACTGTAGCGAGTGCCATGAAACAAGCGTCCGAGATGGGTTTGACTCTTCGTGCCTTCTTAGGCCTTGAGGATGCGCCAGTATGTGAGATAGCATTACAATATGTGCGAAATGGGCCTCTCGTCGAGCCTGCGCGGGAAAAGAGTCTACCACCACAAATGCGAAATCTGCTACGTTGGTACAAGCAATTCATAACATGGGCCGACAAAGAATATGTTTATGCGGATGTTACAGAGGAGCATCACACCAAACGGTACTCTGTACAAGTTCATATGAGTGAATTGTTCCAGCTGTTCAATCTGCGCGAGCTCGACAAATCTATGCTGAGTTGCTACGTTCTGTAAGTGATTTATTTCTACCTCATCTCGTCCTTCATTGCCTGCACTATATATATATATATATATATTGTCCTAACTATATTGTTGCGTACGCTATTATGCAGATTGAAGATTTGGGAATGCAAAATAAGAAACATCCATGATGTTGGGTTCATTGACCCACATATCGTTAATGGACATGTGTTACAAAATCACCCCGAAGACGTGGAGAAAGACTTGTACAAGTTTCTTAGAAAGCATCAACTCAAAAGTCATATTCTATTTCCTTACCATTTTGGGTGAGTGTTTCTCTCTTGTGCCCATTCTCTTTTGTTTACTCCATGCATGGTATGTCTAATCGATGAGTTATGCATGACTGTGCATGTAACGTGTCCGCAGGTTCCACTGGATTCTGCTAAATATTGAACTTCACACCTCCAGAGTTCTAATCACGGACTCTATGGATTCAGATCCAAAGCGTTGGGCCGACATGAGAAAAATGCTGCAAAAGTAATTATTTTCAATCATTTGAGCTCTATATCGATCGGTCTCTTTCGTTCATTTCCTAATATCAAGTAAATAATAACTTCCTTGTTCATTTAATTTTGTTTGCCCTGTAGGGTTTGGAGACGGTTCTCAGAAGAAATTGTCGGTGAATTCAAACATGAGCTAGATTTTAGAAGGTTAGTTAATGTGGATAAGCAGCCACCTGGGACCAATCTATGTGGATACTATGTTTGTGAGAACATCCGGAGACACACCTCTGAGCGGAAGGCATCGGATAGCATGCGGAAGGCGACGGATAACTTGCGGAGGAGGCTTAGTCCAGAAGCTCACTTCCGACCAATTCAAGATGAATTAGCAGGATTTTTCATGAGGGAAGTCATCAATCCTAAAGGAGAACACTATACCGAGGACGAAGAAGTTTATATGCATACCCGAGATTGAAACTTGTTCGAAGTTGTATATGGTCATCCATCCTAATTGTGTATGGAAACTTGTTCGAAGTTGTATATGGTCACCCGAGATTGAATATATATTATATATTCCTCTTGAATTCATCTTGTTTGAAATTTCATATGCATGTATATAGTAGCGTAGAATATGTGTACTGAAACTTCATCAAAATTAAAATAAAACACAAAATAAAATATAAAAGAAATAAAACACTACAAATTAAAAAGAAACCAGGTTTAGGGGGGCTAAAACCCTAAACCTGCGGAGGAGGCCTTTAGTCCCGGTTAGCCACGAGAACCGGGACTAATGGTCCTCCGCCCCGACGGACTCCTGGCGCCCACGTGGACGGGCCTTTAGTCGCGGTTCGTAAGAGACGCGACTAAAGGGGGGGGCTTTAGTCGCGCATATTTAGTCCCGGTTGCACAGCCGGGATTAATGGCCTTTGCGAACCGGGACTAAAGGCCTATTTTCTACCAGTGGATCACCTCGGGGATGAATCCTCTGTGTCACAGGAGTACCTTGTGCCGGAGGAAGAAGTTGACGACCTCCTGGTCCGTGGGGTGGAATCGAAAGCCAGGTCGGAGAGAGAAGCCGAGCTCTGCCGCCACCGCGACCATCTCCGTCAATAGAGGTGCAGCGCCAGCCATGGCTCGCTCCACCGTCCGGGGAGATTACTCCCTACGCCTGCCTTGTACAAAAATAGACCATGTTGAACATATGGCTCTGTGTGAGAGCGCATTGTTTCTCGACATCCTTGAAATCGACCCAGTTTTTTTCCATGACCTTATATGACCAATTCAAAGTACTATGCCAAGTTGTTTCGGTTTTAAACAAAAATTTCATTTTCTACGGTTTCTTGGTAAAAAAAAAGACAGATAAATGGCCTACCATGTCAAAAATCATTCAATCCTGACATGGATGATTATCATAGGCATCCCACCTTCTCGCAAAAGTCAGGGTCATTTAAAATATGCAAAAGTATAACATGTCCAACGGAGGGTATTCAGGTAGGCCACAAGGCCATAAGACTCAGTCTGAGATGATGTTGTTTTTTGACATTCGTTAATCCCTACTATTTTCCATGGCCTCGTCTAACCAATTCAAGGCTTCATGCCAACTTGTTTTCGTTTTTGACAAATTTCGGATTTTCTGGAGTTTTCTCGGTCAAAAAAGGCCGATAAATGGCCCCGTGTGTCGCAACTTGCATATGACGTATGAAATTGTTCAAACTTGGCATCGATGTCTTCCATGGGCATGCTGACCTGCTTGGAAAAGTTGGGTTCAATTCAAGAATGGCCAAAACTAGACCATGTAAACGGAGAGTGTCCGGGTAGGCCACAAGGCTCCGTCTAAGAGCACCTTATTTTGCGACATTCTTGAAGTGCACCCAATTTTTTATCATGACCTTGTATGACCAATTAAAGACGCCATGCCTAGTTGTTTTGGTTTTCTACAAATTTCGCATTTTCTGAAGTTTTCTCGATCAAAACGGTGATAAATGGGCCGGATGTGTCCCAACTTGCATACGGTGTCGTAAATCATTTAAAATATATGCTTACCATGGGCATGCCCAGCTTCTTGCAAAAGCTGGGGTCATCTCAAGGATGTACAAAAGTAGACCATGTTGAACAGAGGGCGTTCAGGTCTGGCCATGGTAAGCATATAAAAATAGACCATGTTGAATAGAGGGTGTTTGGAAAAAAAATTGGGTCCAACTGATGGAAAAAATTGGGTCCAATTCAAGGATTTCAGGGATGCATGTTGTTTCTGGACGTCCTTGAATTAGACCTAATTTTTTCCATTAGCTTATCTGACCAATTCAAGACAGTCCCGGCAACGGCGCCTCTCAATGCATCATGGCTTCACCAAGCTCGTTTGGATCGGACAATGTCGTCGACTCGCCGGCACCTCACGCCGGAGTGTCGTGGGACAGCTGACCAAGTACGTTCGCTGGTATCCCTTGACGCCCGCTCTTAGTGCAGCCGCACGACATCATCTTGTCTTGTGCACCTGCAAACATGCCGTCCGGAGACACGATCGTGCTTCGCCAAATGACATCGATCTTGTACCTCCGGCCCAGGATTATTACCTAAAAAAGAGGGATGGCTATAATTTCTGGTTCTTTGTTTCATGAAGAATTAATGGGTTCCGGTCTAGACACCCAGTTGCTCCACGCTATCTGCCAGAGGAGCTGGATCAAATGACAACGATCGCCGACAGGCACATAATATGTCCTGTCCTGTCATTTTCGCTGGATCATTTGACACAGTACTCCCAACTAGGGTGGTCTGAGTAGGAAAAAGGTCAATACACAACATTGAAGTGGCACCTCCTTTAGAACCAGACCATCGCACTGGAAGGTTTAGGGCTTTAGTGCGAATCCCCCTTTCGTGCCGCCGACCCAACCCCAACTAGGAGTAGGCCTGTCTCTGGGTTTCCCATTATCCTATGACCTACTCCAACACAAACAAGGACTAAAAGTAACATGGGGTGGCCCCAAGAAGAAACGTTAGGGCTAGACGACAAGGGGCCCACCAAAGAGTTTTCATGAATTTAAAAAATGTTCATGATTTCCAAAATTAATTTTGAATTCAAAAACAGTTCACCAATTCATTGAATGTCTCATGAATTAAATACCTATCATGAATACAAAAATGTTCACAAAAACGGAAAATGTTTGCAATTTCTTAAATAAATCCACATTAAAAAACTGATCATATACTAAAAAATGTTCACGAAATAAAACAACTTTCATTAATTAAAAAATATTCACAAATTCAAAAAATTTATGGTTTTTATAAAATATTTTCATATCCAAAATATGCTCATGAATTCAGAAAACGGTTTGCAAAGTCGAAAAATTGCTTACTCAAAAAATATTTTGGGATTTGAAAAATTTACGTGAATTTGAAAAAATGCCCATGAATTGAAAATATATTCTCAAATTGAAGATACCTTCATCATTTCCAAAAATATATTTGAATTTAAAGAATTTTCTAAACTCAGAAAATTTTTGAGAACTCAAAAAATATTCTTGAATTTAAAAGGGGAAACAAAAAATATAAATAAAGAGAAACAAAAAGAAACACAAAAAAATAGGAATGTCGGTATGGGAGAACTTTCCCAAAACGGATGAGGAGCATCTAATTGGACGGGCCCACGATGTAACACATTTCTGCTCGCTCGACCACGTCACGGCTATTTGTCACATTTGGCGCGTGGCTCGTTCCTTTTCAGCAGCCCGGCCCGTTAACACAGTTATAGGAACGTTCCTTTTCAGTGGCCCACCCTGAGCCGCAATAGGCCGAATAAAGGGCTGCTCGTAATCCAGTGCGGTAGCTCCTAATCGGCGCTCTAAGCGTCGTTTGTCGATACTAGCTCTAACGTGCAAACGATCATGGGCCAACCCATGTAGAAGATTGCTCGATCAAATCTCACCGGTTTTCCCCTCTAGTTGCTCGGTCGCATTGGGCCAGTAGAGGTTAAATTATTGACCGGCCAGCCGTTGATTTTCGAATAAGAACAAAAAAATACACAAAAAATAAAAAAGTTCATGAATTTCAAAATGTTCACGAATTTCAAAGACAGTTCAGAAAACTTCAAAAAGTTCACAAATTGGACAAAAAAATCAAGATTCTGAAAAGAGTTCATTGAATTTGAAAAAATAACCAAAATTGAAAAAGGATTCATCAAATTTGCAAAAAAAGTTTAACCATTTTCAAAAAAAGTAATTCATTATTTTAAATAATCATCAGTTTGAAAAAAATCATCAAATTTAAAATAGAAGTAGATCGGATTTGAAAATTTTCATTGAAACTGAAAAAATCTTCGATTTTGGAAAAAAGTAGAATGAATTTTGATAAATTTCATTGAATTTGAAAAAAGTTCATTCAATTTGAAAACATATCATTGATTTTACAAAAAGAAATTCATTAAATTTCAAGAAATTTAGTCAAATTTGCTAAATGTTTATCCTATTGGAAAAAAGATCATTAATACTCGAAAGAGATCATTGACTTTAAAAAAATCATGCATTTTGATAAAAAGAAAAAAATAATTAATAAATATAATAGAGAATTTGAAAAAAAAAGATTCAGGAAAAGAAATTGAAAAAGTAGAAAAAACAAACGAAAATCGATCTAGAAAAAAACGCAACAACAAAAGAAACAAAACCCAGTTGGAAGCTTCCCAAAAGCAGGGTTTCATGAACCGGGGAAAGGATAACTTTAAAAACGTAGTATCTAGGCACAAGTGTTGCGATTGGAACGTAGAAATCTTGATTTCAAATCCGTCCCGTGCACCTTTTTTTAAATTTAAAAACAGAAAGAAATGGTAATGGGATGGCCCAGCTCGGAGAGGGGGTTTGCCCTCACTCGCGACTTTATCGAGAGCAACTAATCAGCGAGTACTCCTCGGGGTGCCCCCCAAGGGTCATTTTTTATGGCCCGGGAGCGCGCCACCTGCTGGGTGCTCCCTCCATTTTTTTTTATCTATACGCGTTGTCAGCCTTTAGATGTTTTTTTCCGGTTTTCCTCCGATTTTCCTTAGGTATTGGATAAAAAAATTATGAGACTGTGTCAAATGGTTAAAAACATCATTGCAGACCTGAGGTGCAGATATGTTCCCCTGATGTATTATTTCCCCCTCACCTTATTCATTTTATACATTGCTCCGACCTGAGAGCATGTATTATTTTTCTGTATCAGAGGGTAGCATTTATTGTGAAATGTTTTATAGAACGCTGATGGCAGATCACTGACTTTATAAAAGAACGCTGATGGCAGATCCTTCAGCCTGAGTACAAACGAAAATCGACCACAACTGAACGGAAAAACAGCCGAAGGAAAATAGGGGTGGGAGGCAATAAGCAACATGGACACGTGTCATGGCGCTACTGGACCAAAATTCTTCTGAGAGCCAAATAGAAAACCAGTGCACTGTTTATCTTGGGAACATGGAAAAATTAACTGTTTTGTGGTGAAGTAAACCGGGCATGAGCAGTAGCCTGTCAACAACTGTAATGACTGGTAAGTGGTCAGAAAATTTCAATAAGGTTGGATGTTTACTAAAAAAATAGGACGCAAGTTCATTGACATCGTAAAATGCAGTTTATTAAGTGTTTCCAAATGCTAACTTTTGTTTATTAAGTACCACTACCATTCCCATACATCAACAAAGAAGAAACGGAGAACGCATGCATTTGCCTCATACACACTTTGTCACCCAAGTTGTGCACCACGTTGACATTCCTATAAGACAACATGACAAGCCATATCTTGGAATAAAAAACTGTTCACATGCAGGCCTGCTCACATGAATCACGGGGCAGCAAGCAAATTGTGCTCACGCTAATACTGAGGTTCCAAGCTGAATTGTTGTGAGCTATCATGCCTTTGATTCTCCTTCCAATTTCTGAATCACATACAAAGGATGAGAAAAGGCCCTGCGGTGGTGTGCAACTCCACCCATATATCTATATATACACATGTTTTACTTCGGAATATCACATCAATGGTCTCAAACTATCAACACGATATGGCTAGACGCTAATTTAATTAGCTATTCTCATGAGAATTTTGGGGAAACCAAATCCACGCATAGGATGTAGAACTCCTAGCTGTATGCGTTCATGAGTCATCTCTCGCCAGGCCGACGGCAGTCACCTTCCTCCCGTGCTTGGATGCGCCAAGGCCATCATCTTCCTCACGTACATGGCAGCACTGAGGTTGTCGGTTGTGTCGATGCATCGAGGCCAACACAAGGCCAAGGTCGTCAACTAGGGCCACCCGTAGTGCTACCTGGCGCTGTCGCTTGTTCTGGCCAAGGCACTCGTGTACGCCGGCGGCATCCGGTTTTACGTCACACGCGCCGGATCAGTGGTGCCTGGAGATTTTACACAGCATCGGCTATAGCACCAGATCTTTCACGTGCTCGTGCTCATCGGGGTGCTCACACACCATGCCACGCGCCACGACTATCCTCGTCACCTGACGTGAGGCCATGACCACGGCCATCATCTGGGCGTAGGTGTTCACGTGACGCCATGGTGAAGACGCAGTCTTGTACACATAGATAGTGATTGGTAGGTTAAAGTGGTACGGTACATGATTCTTCAGACTTCGATGGAGACATGTAACAGAAGTTTGTGCTCTTGGCTTCCTGCAACCAGGAGTAAATAGCATAAAACTACTACTTTATAGGCTATGGTTCCAAAAAACTACTGAATTTATTTTTTTCGCTGATAACTACCAAGTCAGGGGTTGGCTGTTTCAAAAAACCCCAAATCCTCTTTGTTAAAAAATTAAACATGTTTATGACAGGTCGGGCCCGCCACTAATCGCACCGTTTGGTTGACCGTTTGTGACAAATAGTGTTAGCATGTGACAATTAAGGCAAGAACAAGTTTTAGCAACATCACACAAGAGAGAATTCATTATTTGGACCGTCTAAAAAATTTGCTTCCCTATTTAACCAAAAAGAATAGTTTCTTCCTATTTGACCCTAGGTATAAATTTTGGGAAATTTTAAGGTGCTCCCTCTTACCCCCTGTTTTCTTGGATCGTTTGAGAAGGAGCAACAATTAATTCCATCTGTCCCTTTGGACTTTACTAGTCTCTCTCCTATTTTAGCTCATATTTTTACCAGCGAATCTATCTAATGAAGCTGCAAGTAAGAATCCCGTGTTAGTTGCAGCCGCAAGCAGGAAGCTGCTCATAAAACAATCAATCAAGCTGCTTCTAATATCTAGCTAGCTTTGTACGTAGAGAGTGCGTCTATGTCTTTCCAGTTAATCGATCTAATGCTCTAGAGCCAACATAGATAATAATTCAATTGGCAGGGGGTATCATTCACTGATGGGCTGGACCAAAACGCTCAGTATATTTAGTAGTAAAAGATTGTAGTTTTGGAAGGGGGGTCATGACCCATCTGGCCTCCAAGAGGCTCCGCCAGTGACAAAAGCCATTCTTAACATTTTTTGCGAGGCCTCTTGCTTGAAGATTAACCTGTAGAAATGCACGGCATTCCCTTTCTGCTGCAAGAACCTTGACTTCGCTGATATCATGTATGATTTTGGTGGAACCACTGAAACTCTTCGCTGTCACTACCTTGGTTAACCACTAAGTCTACAGAAACCGAGAAGAGTTGAGGTACTGCTATTGATAGAGGATATGGCCAGTAGATTAAAAGGATGGAAAGGAAAGCTTATGGCTAAACCAGGAAGGGTTGCTCTCATAAATTCAGTTCTAACATCCATGGCAACCTAGTTCCTAACCTGCTTTGCTCCAAGCAAATGGGCGATCAAGCGGTTGGAAAAGATTCGAAGAAACTATCTTTAGGCTGCTGATGAGGAATGCAATGGCGGCAAGTGTCTAGTGAATTGAAAGCAGTGTTCCTCGCCTAAAAATTTTGGGGGCATTGGAATAAAGGACAGTGCCTGTTTCAGACGGGCACTGCGGCTGCCAATGGAGTGAGACCTGTAGTGCAGTTACATTGTTAAAAACAGTAGACGATACATTTTAAAATGCATTTTCGGTACAGTACACTGACAGTGTAAACTTGCAATATGAATTACAGGATTTAGAGTAGAGTTACAGTATAACTAAGGTAGATCTCTTGACACTGTATTTACGGTAGACCTACACCAAAATTACAGTGCAGATACATCATTTACTTTGATTTGACTAAATAAGAATGCGGGCAGCTGAGAAAGCAATATGGAGAATATACAGGACGCCATATATTAGCACGAATCTTCAAAACAATGTGTTGTGGCAGATGAACTGGCAGTGGCAGGTACAGTTAACGTGCAAAATGAGTTTCTGCCTTTCCATAGGGTCCGAGGAACACAGGCGAAGGAATGAAGGTATGCTTCGATGTCGTCTTGTGCTTTGTCCGTTGATTACTTATGGGTTTACCGCAAATTGTTTCTGAACCACATGTTCACAACTTGCTTGCTTGGTGGGGATGCCATTACTGATGTTGGAAAATTTATGCCATTAGCATAGACTAACGTTCATTTTCACCTAGGGTGGGAAAGCTAGACACGCCTATGGACCGTTGGATTTTGGATTATATATTCGGATGTAACAGTTGTAGCAGCCAGCGTGAAATGAAGCATCCGGCTTGTTAACTGAGGGAGGGTCAAAACTTGAGTACTAGTCTCTGATGTCGCCTCTGTTTCTCAACTTGTTCCTTGAACTTCTCACTCCTGTATGTGACGCCTCTTTGTCAGTTAATACTCGGACAGGGATAGCTTCAGGCCTTCAGGAGTCGACTGCCCATCCCATTCCCTTCAGGCCTCTTTCCCTCTTATTTTCTGACACTAGGTTACAACAGTGTAGTCAGTTTCCACAGGACGCCATGCTTAATACTAACAGGAATAGGAATAGGAATGAACCAACTTTTAATAAACAACTCTTGAAAAGATCCGCTCACATGAACCATTTGGTGGCGAGAAAGTTGTGGCCGTGCTAGTACTGAGGTTGCAACCAAGGAAACAAGTCGAATTTTGTGTGAGCTATCA
This sequence comes from Aegilops tauschii subsp. strangulata, assembly GCF_002575655.3. Lineage (NCBI taxonomy): Eukaryota > Viridiplantae > Streptophyta > Magnoliopsida > Poales > Poaceae > Aegilops > Aegilops tauschii. The sequence goes on from NC_053036.3 coordinate 653,608,317, forward strand.
TGCTTTCGATTCTCCCTGCAGTTTCTCAAGCACATCCATAGCATGAGAAAGACCCCCCATCGTAGTATACAACCCCATCTATATATACACATGTTTTCCTTCCATGATATCAGTGCTCTCAAACTTTCTATAAGAAATGGCTAGCCTCCAATTTCAGTAGCTTTCGTGAGACTTTGGAGGAAACCTAATCCACCACAAAAACATTCGCTCATGCAAACCTCCCACTATAGTTTGCAGCAAGCAACGATCATTACAGAATCATATATTAATAGTATTGTCTACTTGTAGAACTAGGACCTTGTCTTTATGCCATGTGTAAAAATACATAGTTTATACCTCACTCGAACGAACTGAAAGGTGGTCTCCATTGTTGTTAGAAGTGCTAAACGGCACAGTGCATGCCTATCAGGTTGTGGCAGGTTCATGGTAAACGAGTGGAGATAATCAACAAAAAGATCCTCGCAATAGAGTAACAATGATCTTGGTTAAGGCCACCAAGGGAACTTTCTCCTCATAATTTGGCTTCTATTTTTTATTTTCTCTATTGCTAAGCATCTGTTAAATCAAAACTATGTTTTTCTCTCGAGAACAAGGAAAAATTAAATATTTTGATGTGAAGTGACCCAAGCACGAGGAGTAGCATGTCGGGAACTGTAATAACTAGTGAATAGGTCAGCAAATTTGGAGCAAATTTTCAATAAGGTCGTATGTTTACCAAAAACAATAGGACTCGATTGTTTTGACATTGTAAAAATTAAGTGTTTCCATACTTACTTTTGTTAGGACTTGATTTTTTTACATTGAAAAATACAGTTTATTATATTCCCATACCATTCATCATTTTTTGTTTGAAAATGAGGAACCCCCCCCCCCCCCCCCCCCCCCGGCCTCATGTTGTCGTGAGTGACTCAATGTCAACGGGGAAGATCGCGGTGCCGCCTGGAGACGCCAATACTGATGCCGGCTTCCAATGTGGGGTGGGAGGCTGTCATGGCGGACCAAAATTTGAGAGAGCCAAACAGAAATCAATCGAATGTTTATCTTGGGAACATGGAAAAATTAGATGTTTTGATGTGAAGTAACCCCAGCATGAGTAGCCTGTCAACAAATGTGTCAACTGGTAAATGTTCAGAAAATTTTCAATAAGGTCGGATGTTTACTAAAAATATAAGACTCAAGTTCATTGACATTGTAAAATTTAGTTTGTTAAGTGACTCCAAATGCTAACTTTTGCTAGTAGGCAAACTACCATTACCATTGCAAAGAAGGAACAAAGAACGCATGCATTGATATTTTGCTAGTAGGCACACTTTGTCACCCAAGTTGTCCATCACATTGATATTCCCATGCGATAACATCATATGCCATATCTTGTAGCAAAAAAACTGCTCACTTGAATCACTGGGCGGCAAGAAAATTGTGCTCACGCTAATACTGAGGTTGCAAGCTGAATTTTTGTGAGCTATCATGCTTTTGATTCTCCTTCCAATTTCTCAAGCACATACAAAGCATGAGAAAAGGCCCTTAAGGTGCTGTGCAACTCCACCCATCTATCTATATATACGCATGTTTTCCTTCTGGATATCACATCAATGGTCTCAAACCATTAACATGATAGGCATAGCCACTATTTTAATTAGACTTTTTCATGAGAATTTGGAGTAAGACAAATCCACGGATATGATATAGAACTCCTAGCTGTATGTTTTCATGGCAACACCAAGGTTGTCCGTTGTCTTCTCTACTTCTCTATCTCTACTACTATTAAAAGAGCAAACTACAGTTATTTTACAACCACCCAAACAAGTGTACACAGAACAATCAGAACCCTCAGATCTAATCCATTTAGTCAAATCTAACAGTATATAATGACCCGATGGTCTGCCAGCCGATTGAACGGCTGGGATTCAATGTTCTGCCGCGGCAGACCATGGTCGCGCACCTGACGACCGATGTGATCCGTAATTTTAGGATCACCCTCAACTTCCCTCCCCTAAAATTCGCACAGATTCGCTCCATCCCCAACCTCCCCGGCGCCCTACCGCCTCCTCCCCTCATCGCCGCCCCTCGCCAGCCGTCCGTCCTGCACGCAGACTCTAGCTGCCGACCCCGTCTGGTCTGCCCACAGACCCTCCGCTCCCTCCCCGCCGTCCTTCACTTCTGCCCCTGCCGCCCCTCTCTCTTGCAGCGGAGCAGAAGCAGAAGCGCCGGGAGAAGATCAACCGACGATTCATTGAGCTATCCACCGTCATCCCCGGCCTCAATAAGGTCGGCTCCTCTTCTTGCACATACGTACATATCCAACAAAATAAATTTCTTAACTGATTGGCCAACTAATTCGCTCAGATGGACAAGGCGATGATCCTTTCGGACACCATGAAGTACGCAGTAGCAGGAAAATCTCAAGGCACTCGAGGACGCAACGTCCAGAGCATCCAGTCTGCGGTGCTCGTCAGGAAGTTGTGCACAGCTGCACCGGAAGACGCCGGCGGCTGCTGCCTGTCATCTTCTGCAGCGGCCGTAGCTGGAAGCACGACGCCGACGACCGGGAAAGTGCTGCTGGAGGTAGAGCTCCCCTCTTATTGTTTTCCATATCCCCTTTCTTTCAAAATTCTGAAACCAAAGATACAGATCCACCGACGTTGCGCTCGATCATGAATATTGCATCCTTGCACCTGAAGACGTCTATAATATCTACCTGCATGCTTAGGCTAGCGCTTGTGTATGTGCATGTTGCCGTATGCTTCCAATCGGTTCATAAGAAATCCATCTTATATGTGCATACCTGTCAGAAAGCATAAAGCACTCTGGTGAATCACCTTGGGAGTTCATGGTTGTGCCAAAAATTGGTACCAGATCACAGGTTGTTCATCCATGATTTTCAAAAAGCAAGTACAAGATCATGGTGTTACTGAAGTGAGAAGATAATTGATCTATAACCCAGTTTTGCGTCAAGCCTGCGTCAATGGTGTTTCCAATGATCAACTATCCCCCTCTTTCGTAGTATTGACAAAAACCGTGCCAATGTTGCTACAGACTACAGTTTCATCACCAAAAAAGAGAATCCAGTTTTGTTAAATTAATTTGTGTAATAATATGTTCATTACTGATCCTGAACAAGAAGTAGACAGATTATAGATTCTGAAGCTTCTTTGTCGGGATGCATAGGCGAGAAGGAAAGCTGGAGTCGCCGCCGTCGCTTATGGAGCTCCACACCATTGCCCAGTTGTACAATAGTATGTGCAATCTTCTCCATTCAAGAGTAAGTGCAAATGGTGAACTCTTGCCAAACAAGAAGATATGAGGATCAGGCATATAGGCCCCCATAAGGTAGCTATATAGTACTTCATGTGTAGTAGTGTGGATTATGGTCACATTTTGTCTAGGACTGCAGATAGCTATGTCAATTAAAATGGATATTCTGCATATATTCTGAATTTTGAGTAAGGGCTTCGTGTATAAGGTATGCAGTAGTTTTGACTTGGGGCACTGATCAATTCTTCACATGCAGGAACGTGGAGAGATGAATCTGGTCGATTGTAGCCACAAGGTGAGTGGCTTGATCCTTAATTAATCCAGTTAAATTTCATGGTTTATTGATTAGTTTTTTAGCAAGCAAATTTTTGTACATATGATTGTAGGGATACTGCTGTAGTATTTGGGAGAAAGAGTACGTCTGCACCTGATGGTGATATGCCAAAGTTTTGTATAATTGATCTATAACCCAGTTTTGCGTCAAGCCTGCGTCAATGGTGTTTCCAATGATCAACTATCCCCCTCTTTTGTAGTATTGACAAAAACCGTGCCAATGTTGCTACAAACTACAGTTTCATCACCAAAAAAGAGAATCCAGTTTTGTTAAATTAATTTGTGTGATAATATGTTCATTACTGATCCTGAACAAGGAGTAGACAGATTATAGATTCTGAAGCTTCTTTGTCGGGATGCATAGGCGAGAAGGACAGCTGGAGTCGCCGCCGTCGCTTATGGAACTCCACACCATTGCCCAGTTGTACAATAGTATGTGCAATCTTCTCCATTCAAGAGTAAGTGCAAATGGTGAACTCTTGCCAAACAAGAAGATATGAGGATCAGGCATATAGGCCCCCATAAGGTAGCTATATAGTAATTCATGTGTAGTAGTGTGGATTATGGTCACATTTTGTCTAGGACTGCAGATAGCTATGTCAATTAAAATGGATATTCTGCATATATTCTGAATTTTGAGTAAGGGCTTCATGTATAAGGTATGCAGTAGTTTTGACTTGGGGCACTGATCAATTCTTCACATGCAGGAACGTGGAGAGATGAATCTGGTCGATTGTAGCCACAAGGTGAGTGGCTTGATCCTTAATTAATCCAGTTAAATTTCATGGTTTATTGATTAGTTTTATAGCAAGCAAATTTTTGTACATCTGATTGTAGGGATACTGCTGTAGTATTTGGGAGAAAGAGTACGTCTGCACCTGATGGTGATATGCCAAAGTTTTGTATAATTGATCTATAACCCAGTTTTGCGTCAATGGTGTTTCCAATGATCAACTATCCCCCTCTTTTGTAGTATTGACAAAAACCGTGCCAATGTTGCTACAGACTACAGTTTCATCACCAAAAAAGAGAATCCAGTTTTGTTAAATTAATTTGTGTAATAATATGTTCATTACTGATCCTGAACAAGGAGTAGACAGATTATAGATTCTGAAGCTTCTTTGTCGGGATGCATAGGCGAGAAGGACAGCTGGAGTCGCCGCCGTCGCTTATGGAGCTCCACACCATTGCCCAGTTGTACAATAGTATGTGCAATCTTCTCCATTCAAGAGCAAGTGCAAATGGTGAACTCTTGCCAAACAAGAAGATATGAGGATCAGGCATATAGGCCCCCATAAGGTAGCTATATAGTAATTCATGTGTACTAGTGTGGATTATGGTCACATTTTGTCTAGGACTGCAGATAGCTATGTCAATTAAAATGGATATTCTGCATATATTCTGAATTTTGAGTAAGGGCTTCATGTATAAGGTATGCAGTAGTTTTGACTTGGGGCACTGATCAATTCTTCACATGCAGGAACGTGGAGAGATGAATCTGGTCGATTGTAGCCACAAGGTGAGTGGCTTGATCCTTAATTAATCCAGTTAAATTTCATGGTTTATTGATTAGTTTTATAGCAAGCAAATTTTTGTACATCTGATTGTAGGGATACTGCTGTAGTATTTGGGAGAAAGAGTACGTCTGCACCTGATGGTGATATGCCAAAGTTTTGTATAATTGATCTATAACCCAGTTTTGCGTCAAGCCTGCGTCAATGGTGTTTCCAATGATCAACTATCCCCCTCTTTTGTAGTATTGACAAAAACCGTGCCAATGTTGCTACAGACTACAGTTTCATCACCAAAAAAGAGAATCCAGTTTTGTTAAATTAATTTGTGTAATAATATGTTCATTACTGATCCTGAACAAGGAGTACACAGATTATAGATTCTAAAGCTTCTTTGTCGGGATGCATAGGCGAGAAGGACAGCTGGAGTCGCCGCCGTCGCTTATGGAGCTCCACACCATTGCCCAGTTGTACAATAGTATGTGCAATCTTCTCCATTCAAGAGTAAGTGCAAATGGTGAACTCTTGCCAAACAAGAAGATATGAGGATCAGGCATATAGGCCCCCATAAGGTAGCTATATAGTACTTCATGTGTAGTAGTGTGGATTATGGTCACATTTTGTCTAGGACTGCAGATAGCTATGTCAATTAAAATGGATATTCTGCATATATTCTGAATTTTGAGTAAGGGCTTCGTGTATAAGGTATGCAGTAGTTTTGACTTGGGGCACTGATCAATTCTTCACATGCAGGAACGTGGAGAGATGAATCTGGTCGATTGTAGCCACAAGGCGAGTGGCTTGATCCTAAATTAATCCAGTTAAATTTCATGGTTTATTGATTAGTTTTTTAGCAAGCAAGTTTTTGTACATCTGATTGTAGGGATACTACTGTATTATTTGGGAGAAAGAGTACGTCTGTACCTGATGGTGATATGCCAAAGTTTTGTATAATTGATCTATAACCCAGTTTTGCGTCAAGCCTGCGTCAATGGTGTTTCCAATGATCAACTATCCCCCTCTTTTGTAGTATTGACAAAAACCGTGCCAATGTTGCTACAGACTACAGTTTCATCACCAAAAAAGAGAATCCAGTTTTGTTAAATTAATTTGTGTAATAATATGTTCATTACTGATCCTGAACGAGGAGTACACAGATTATAGATTCTAAAGCTTCTTTGTCGGGATGCATAGGCGAGAAGGACAGCTGGAGTCGCCGCCGTCGCTTATGGAGCTCCACACCATTGCCCAGTTGTACAATAGTATGTGCAATCTTCTCCATTCAAGAGTAAGTGCAAATGGTGAACTCTTGCCAAACAAGAAGATATGAGGATCAGGCATATAGGCCCCCATAAGGTAGCTATATAGTACTTCATGTGTAGTAGTGTGGATTATGGTCACATTTTGTCTAGGACTGCAGATAGCTATGTCAATTAAAATGGATATTCTGCATATATTCTGAATTTTGAGTAAGGGCTTCATGTATAAGGTATGCAGTAGTTTTGACTTGGGGCACTGATCAATTCTTCACATGCAGGAACGTGGAGAGATGAATCTGGTCGATTGTAGCCACAAGGCGAGTGGCTTGATCCTTAATTAATCCAGTTAAATTTCATGGTTTATTGATTAGTTTTTTAGCAAGCAAATTTTTGTACATCTGATTGTAGGGATACTGCTGTAGTATTTGGGAGAAAGAGTACGTCTGCACCTGATGGTGATATGCCAAAGTTTTGTATAATTGATCTATAACCCAGTTTTGCGTCAATGGTGTTTCCAATGATCAACTATCCCCCTCTTTTGTAGTATTGACAAAAACCGTGCCAATGTTGCTACAGACTACAGTTTCATCACCAAAAAAGAGAATCCAGTTTTGTTAAATTAATTTGTGTAATAATATGTTCATTACTGATCCTGAACAAGGAGTAGACAGATTATAGATTCTGAAGCTTCTTTGTCGGGATGCATAGGCGAGAAGGACAGCTGGAGTCGCCGCCGTCGCTTATGGAGCTCCACACCATTGCCCAGTTGTACAATAGTATGTGCAATCTTCTCCATTCAAGAGTAAGTGCAAATGGTGAACTCTTGCCAAACAAGAAGATATGAGGATCAGGCATATAGGCCCCCATAAGGTAGCTATATAGTACTTCATGTGTAGTAGTGTGGATTATGGTCACATTTTGTCTAGGACTGCAGATAGCTATGTCAATTAAAATGGATATTCTGCATATATGCTGAATTTTGAGTAAGGGCTTCGTGTATAAGGTATGCAGTAGTTTTGACTTGGGGCACTGATCAATTCTTCACATGCAGGAACGTGGAGAGATGAATCTGGTCGATTGTAGCCACAAGGCGAGTGGCTTGATCCTTAATTAATCCAGTTAAATTTCATGGTTTATTGATTAGTTTTTTAGCAAGCAAATTTTTGTACATCTGATTGTAGGGATACTGCTGTAGTATTTGGGAGAAAGAGTACGTCTGCACCTGCTGGTGATATGCCAAAGTTTTGTATAATTGATCTATAACCCAGTTTTGCGTCAAGCCTGCGTCAATGGTGTTTCCAATGATCAACTATCCCCCTCTTTTGTAGTATTGACAAAAACCGTGCCAATGTTGCTACAGACTACAGTTTCATCACCAAAAAAGAGAATCCAGTTTTGTTAAATTAATTTGTGTAATAATATGTTCATTACTGATCCTGAACAAGGAGTAGACAGATTATAGATTCTGAAGCTTCTTTGTCGGGATGCATAGGCGAGAAGGACAGCTGGAGTCGCCGCCGTCGCTTATGGAGCTCCACACCATTGCCCAGTTGTACAATAGTATGTGCAATCTTCTCCATTCAAGAGTAAGTGCAAATGGTGAACTCTTGCCAAACAAGAAGATATGAGGATCAGGCATATAGGCCCCCATAAGGTAGCTATATAGTACTTCATGTGTAGTGGTGTGGATTATGGTCACATTTTGTCTAGGACTGCAGATAGCTATGTCAATTAAAATGGATATTCTGCATATATTCTGAATTTTGAGTAAGGGCTTCGTGTATAAGGTATGCAGTAGTTTTGACTTGGGGCACTGATCAATTCTTCACATGCAGGAACGTGGAGAGATGAATCTGGTCGATTGTAGCCACAAGGCAAGTGGCTTGATCCTTAATTAATCCAGTTAAATTTCATGGTTTATTGATTAGTTTTTTAGCAAGCAAGTTTTTGTACATCTGATTGTAGGGATACTACTGTATTATTTGGGAGAAAGAGTACGTCTGCACCTGATGGTGATATGCCAAAGTTTTGTATAATTGATCTATAACCCAGTTTTGCGTCAAGCCTGCGTCAATGGTGTTTCCAATGATCAACTATCCCCCTCTTTTGTAGTATTGACAAAAACCGTGCCAATGTTGCTACAGACTACAGTTTCATCACCAAAAAAGAGAATCCAGTTTTGTTAAATTAATTTGTGTAATAATATGTTCATTACTGATCCTGAACAAGGAGTAGACAGATTATAGATTCTGAAGCTTCTTTGTCGGGATGCATAGGCGAGAAGGACAGCTGGAGTCGCCGCCGTCGCTTATGGAGCTCCACACCATTGCCCACTTGTACAATAGTATGTGCAATCTTCTCCATTCAAGAGTAAGTGCAAATGGTGAACTCTTGCCAAACAAGAAGATATGAGGATCAGGCATATAGGCCCCCATAAGGTAGCTATATAGTACTTCATGTGTAGTAGTGTGGATTATGGTCACATTTTGTCGAGGACTGCAGATAGCTATGTCAATTAAAATGGATATTTTGCATATATTCTGAATTTTGAGTAAGGGCTTCGTGTATAAGGTATGCAGTAGTTTTGACTTGGGGCACTGATCAATTCTTCACATGCAGGAACGTGGAGAGATGAATCTGGTCGATTGTAGCCACAAGGCGAGTGGCTTGATCCTTAATTAATCCAGTTAAATTTCATGGTTTATTGATTAGTTTTTTAGCAAGCAAATTTTTGTACATCTGATTGTAGGGATACTGCTGTAGTATTTGGGAGAAAGAGTACGTCTGCACCTGCTGGTGATATGCCAAAGTTTTGTATAATTGATCTATAACCCAGTTTTGCGTCAAGCCTGCGTCAATGGTGTTTCCAATGATCAACTATCCCCCTCTTTTGTAGTATTGACAAAAACCGTGCCAATGTTGCTACAGACTACAGTTTCATCACCAAAAAAGAGAATCCAGTTTTGTTAAATTAATTTGTGTAATAATATGTTCATTACTGATCCTGAACAAGGAGTAGACAGATTATAGATTCTGAAGCTTCTTTGTCGGGATGCATAGGCGAGAAGGACAGCTGGAGTCGCCGCCGTCGCTTATGGAGCTCCACACCATTGCCCAGTTGTACAATAGTGTGTGCAATCTTCTCCATTCAAGAGTAAGTGCAAATGGTGAACTCTTGCCAAACAAGAAGATATGAGGATCAGGCATATAGGCCCCCATAAGGTAGCTATATAGTACTTCATGTGTAGTAGTGTGGATTATGGTCACATTTTGTCTAGGACTGCAGATAGCTATGTCAATTAAAATGGATATTCTGCATATATTCTGAATTTTGAGTAAGGGCTTCGTGTATAAGGTATGCAGTAGTTTTGACTTGGGGCACTGATCAATTCTTCACATGCAGGAACGTGGAGAGATGAATCTGGTCGATTGTAGCCACAAGGCGAGTGGCTTGATCCTTAATTAATCCAGTTAAATTTCATGGTTTATTGATTAGTTTTTTAGCAAGCAAATTTTTGTACATCTGATTGTAGGGATACTGCTGTAGTATTTGGGAGAAAGAGTACGTCTGCACCTGATGGTGATATGCCAAAGTTTTGTATAATTGATCTATAACCCAGTTTTGCGTCAAGCCTGCGTCAATGGTGTTTCCAATGATCAACTATCCCCCTCTTTTGTAGTATTGACAAAAATCGTGCCAATGTTGCTACAGACTACAGTTTCATCACCAAAAAAGAGAATCCAGTTTTGTTAAATTAATTTGTGTAATAATATGTTCATTACTGATCCTGAACAAGGAGTAGACAGATTATAGATTCTGAAGCTTCTTTGTCGGGATGCCTAGGCGAGAAGGACAGCTGGAGTCGCCGCCGTCGCTTATGGAGCTCCACACCATTGCCTAGTTGTACAATAGTATGTGCAATCTTCTCCATTCAAGAGTAAGTGCAAATGGTGAACTCTTGCCAAACAAGAAGATATGAGGATCAGGCATATAGGCCCCCATACGGTAGCTATATAGTACTTCATGTGTAGTAGTGTGGATTATGGTCACATTTTGTCTTGGACTGCAGATAGCTATGTCAATTAAAATGGATATTTTGCATATATTCTGAATTTTGAGTAAGGGCTTCGTGTATAAGGTATGCAGTAGTTTTGACTTGGGGCACTGATCAATTCTTCACATGCAGGAACATGGAGAGATGAATCTGGTCGATTGTAGCCACAAGGCGAGTGGCTTGATCCTTAATTAATCCAGTTAAATTTCATGGTTTATTGATTAGTTTTTTAGCAAGCAAATTTTTGTACATCTGATTGTAGGGATACTGCTGTAGTATTTGGGAGAAAGAGTACGTCTGCACCTGATGGTGATATGCCAAAGTTTTGTATAATTGATCTATAACCCAGTTTTGCGTCAATGGTGTTTCCAATGATCAACTATCCCCCTCTTTTGTAGTATTGACAAAAACCGTGCCAATGTTGCTACAGACTACAGTTTCATCACCAAAAAAGAGAATCCAGTTTTGTTAAATTAATTTGTGTAATAATATGTTCATTACTGATCCTGAACAAGGAGTACACAGATTATAGATTCTAAAGCTTCTTTGTCGGGATGCATAGGCGAGAAGGACAGCTGGAGTCGCCGCCGTCGCTTATGGAGCTCCACACCATTGCCCAGTTGTACAATAGTATGTGCAATCTTCTCCATTCAAGAGTAAGTGCAAATGATGAACTCTTGCCAAACAAGAAGATATGAGGATCAGGCATATAGGCCCCCATAAGGTAGCTATATAGTAATTCATGTGTAGTAGTGTGGATTATGGTCACATTTTGTCTAGGACTGCAGATAGCTATGTCAACTAAAATGGATATTCTGCATATATTCTGAATTTTGAGTAAGGGCTTCATGTATAAGGTATGCAGTAGTTTTGACTTGGGGCACTGATCAATTCTTCACATGCAGGAACGTGGAGAGATGAATCTGGTCGATTGTAGCCACAAGGTGAGTGGCTTGATCCTTAATTAATCCAGTTAAATTTCATGGTTTATTGATTAGTTTTTTAGCAAGCAAATTTTTGTACATCTGATTGTAGGGATACTGCTGTAGTATTTGGGAGAAAGAGTACGTCTGCACCTGATGGTGATATGCCAAAGTTTTGTATAATTGATCTATAACCCAGTTTTGCGTCAAGCCTGCGTCAATGGTGTTTCCATTGATCAACTATCCCCCTCTTTTGTAGTATTGACAAAAACCGTGCCAATGTTGCTACAGACTACAGTTTCATCACCAAAAAAGAGAATCCAGTTTTGTTAAATTAATTTGTGTGATAATATGTTCATTACTGATCCTGAACAAGGAGTAGACAGATTATAGATTCTGAAGCTTCTTTTTCGTGATGCATAGGCGAGAAGGACAGCTGGAGTCGCCGCCGTCGCTTATGGAGCTCCACAGCATTGCCTAGTTGTACAATACTATGTGCAATCTTCTCCATTCAAGAGTAAGTGCAAATGGTGAACTCTTGCCAAACAAGAAGATATGAGGATCAGGCATATAGGCCCCCATAAGGTAGCTATATAGTACTTCATGTGTAGTAGTGTGGATTATGGTCACATTTTGTCTAGGACTGCAGATAGCTATGTCAATTAAAATGGATATTTTGCATATATTCTGAATTTTGAGTAAGGGCTTCGTGTATAAGGTATGCAGTAGTTTTGACTTGGGGCACTGATCAATTCTTCACATGCAGGAACATGGAGAGATGAATCTGGTCGATTGTAGCCACAAGGCGAGTGGCTTGATCCTTAATTAATCCAGTTAAATTTCATGGTTTATTGATTAGTTTTTTAGCAAGCAAATTTTTGTACATCTGATTGTAGGGATACTGCTGTAGTATTTGGGAGAAAGAGTACGTCTGCACCTGATGGTGATATGCCAAAGTTTTGTATAATTGATCTATAACCCAGTTTTGCGTCAAGCCTGCGTCAATGGTGTTTCCAATGATCAACTATCCCCCTCTTTTGTAGTATTGACAAAAACCGTGCCAATGTTGCTACAGACTACAGTTTCATCACCAAAAAAGAGAATCCAGTTTTGTTAAATTAATTTGTGTAATAATATGTTCATTACTGATCCTGAACAAGGAGTAGACAGATTATAGATTCTGAAGCTTCTTTGTCGGGATGCATAGGCGAGAAGGACAACTGGAGTCGCCGCCGTCGCTTATGGAGGTCCACACCATTGCCCAGTTGTACAATAGTATGTGCAATCTTCTCCATTCAAGAGTAAGTGCAAATGGTGAACTCTTGCCAAACAAGAAGATATGAGGATCAGGCATATAGGCACCCATAAGGTAGCTATATAGTACTTCATGTGTAGTAGTGTGGATTATGGTCATATATAGCTATGTCAATTAAAATGGATATTCTGCATATATTCTGAATTTTGAGTAAGGGCTTCATGTATAAGGTATGCAGTAGTTTTGACTTGGGGCACTGATCAATTCTTCACATGCAGGAACGTGGAGAGATGAATCTGGTCGATTGTAGCCACAAGGCGAGTGGCTTGATCCTTAATTAATCCAGTTAAATTTCATGGTTTATTGATTAGTATTTTAGCAAGCAAATTTTTGTACATCTGATTGTAGGGATACTGCTGTAGTATTTGGGAGAAAGAGTACGTCTGCACCTGATGGTGATATGCCAAAGTTTTGTATAATTGATCTATAACCCAGTTTTGCGTCAATGGTGTTTCCAATGATCAACTATCCCCCTCTTTTGTAGTATTGACAAAAACCGTGCCAATGTTGCTACAGACTACAGTTTCGTCACCAAAAAAGGGAATCCAGTTTTGTTAAATTAATTTGTGTGATAATATGTTCATTACTGATCCTGAACAAGGAGTAGACAGATTATAGATTCTGAAGCTTCTTTGTCGGGATGCATAGGCGAGAAGGACAGCTGGAGTCGCCGCCGTCGCTTATGGAGCTCCACACAATTGCCCAGTTGTACAATACTATGTGCAATCTTCTCCATTCAAGAGTAAGTGTAAACGGTGAACTCTTGCCAAACAAGAAGATATGAGGATCAGGCATATAGGCCCCCATAAGGTAGCTATATAGTAATTCATGTGTAGTAGTGTGGATTATTGTCACATTTTGTCTAGGACTGCAAATAGCTATGTCAATTAAAATGGATATTTTGCATATATTCTGAATTTTGAGTAAGGGCTTCGTGTATAAGGTATGCAGTAGTTTTGACTTGGGGCACTGATCAATTCTTCACATGCAGGAACATGGAGAGATGAATCTGGTCGATTGTAGCCACAAGGCGAGTGGCTTGATCCTTAATTAATCCAGTTAAATTTCATGGTTTATTGATTAGTTTTTTAGCAAGCAAATTTTTGTACATCTGATTGTAGGGATACTGCTGTAGTATTTGGGAGAAAGAGTACGTCTGCACCTGATGGTGATATGCCAAAGTTTTGTATAATTGATCTATAACCCAGTTTTGCGTCAAGCCTGCGTCAATGGTGTTTCCAATGATCAACTATCCCCCTCTTTTGTAGTATTGACAAAAACCGTGCCAATGTTGCTACAGACTACAGTTTCATCACCAAAAAAGAGAATCCAGTTTTGTTAAATTAATTTGTGTAATAATATGTTCATTACTGATCCTGAACAAGGAGTAGACAGATTACAGATTCTGAAGCTTCTTTGTCGGGATGCATAGGCGAGAAGGACAACTGGAGTCGCCGCCGTCGCTTATGGAGGTCCACACCATTGCCCAGTTGTACAATAGTATGTGCAATCTTCTCCATTCAAGAGTAAGTGCAAATGGTGAACTCTTGCCAAACAAGAAGATATGAGGATCAGGCATATAGGCCCCCATAAGGTAGCTATATAGTACTTCATGTGTAGTAGTGTGGATTATGGTCACATTTTGTCTAGGCTGCAGATAGCTATGTCAATTAAAATGGATATTTTGCATATATTCTGAATTTTGAGTAAGGGCTTCGTGTATAAGGTATGCAGTAGTTTTGACTTGGGGCACTGATCAATTCTTCACATGCAGGAACATGGAGAGATGAATCTGGTCGATTGTAGCCACAAGGCGAGTGGCTTGATCCTTAATTAATCCAGTTAAATTTCATGGTTTATTGATTAGTTTTTTAGCAAGCAAATTTTTGTACATCTGATTGTAGGGATACTGCTGTAGTATTTGGGAGAAAGAGTACGTCTGCACCTGATGGTGATATGCCAAAGTTTTGTATAATTGATCTATAACCCAGTTTTGCGTCAAGCCTGCGTCAATGGTGTTTCCAATGATCAACTATCCCCCTCTTTTGTAGTATTGACAAAAACCGTGCCAATGTTGCTACAGACTACAGTTTCATCACCAAAAAAGAGAATCCAGTTTTGTTAAATTAATTTGTGTAATAATATGTTCATTACTGATCCTGAACAAGGAGTAGACAGATTATAGATTCTGAAGCTTCTTTGTCGGGATGCATAGGCGAGAAGGACAACTGGAGTCGCCGCCGTCGCTTATGGAGGTCCACACCATTGCCCAGTTGTACAATAGTATGTGCAATCTTCTCCATTCAAGAGTAAGTGCAAATGGTGAACTCTTGCCAAACAAGAAGATATGAGGATCAGGCATATAGGCACCCATAAGGTAGCTATGTAGTACTTCATGTGTAGTAGTGTGGATTATGGTCATATTTTGTTTAGGACTGCAGATAGCTATGTCAATTAAAATGGATATTCTGCATATATTCTGAATTTTGAGTAAGGGCTTCATGTATAAGGTATGCAGTAGTTTTGACTTGGGGCACTGATCAATTCTTCACATGCAGGAACGTGGAGAGATGAATCTGGTCGATTGTAGCCACAAGGCGAGTGGCTTGATCCTTAATTAATCCAGTTAAATTTCATGGTTTATTGATTAGTTTTTTAGCAAGCAAATTTTTGTACATCTGATTGTAGGGATACTGCTGTAGTATTTGGGAGAAAGAGTACGTTTGCACCTGATGGTGATATGCCAAAGTTTTGTATAATTGATCTATAACCCAGTTTTGCGTCAATGGTGTTTCCAATGATCAACTATCCCCCTCTTTTGTAGTATTGACAAAAACCGTGCCAATGTTGCTACAGACTACAGTTTCGTCACCAAAAAAGGGAATCCAGTTTTGTTAAATTAATTTGTGTGATAATATGTTCATTACTGATCCTGAACAAGGAGTAGACAGATTATAGATTCTGAAGCTTCTTTGTCGGGATGCATAGGCGAGAAGGACAGCTGGAGTCGCCGCCGTCGCTTATGGAGCTCCACACAATTGCCCAGTTGTACAATACTATGTGCAATCTTCTCCATTCAAGAGTAAGTGCAAACGGTGAACTCTTGCCAAACAAGAAGATATGAGGATCAGGCATATAGGCCCCCATAAGGTAGCTATATAGTAATTCATGTGTAGTAGTGTGGATTATTGTCACATTTTGTCTAGGACTGCAAATAGCTATGTCAATTAAAATGGATATTCTGCATATATTCTGAATTTTGAGTAAGGGCTTCATGTATAAGGTATGTAGTAGTTTTGACTTGGGGCACTGATCAATTCTTCACATGCAGGAACGTGGAGAGATGAATCTGGTCGATTGTAGCCACAAGGCGAGTGGCTTGATCCTTAATTAATCCAGTTAAATTTCATGGTTTATTGATTAGTTTTTTAGCAAGCAAATTTTTGTACATCTGATTGTAGGGATACTGCTCTAGTATTTGGGAGAAAGAGTACGTCTGCACCTGATGGTGATATGCCATAGTTTTGTATAATTGATCTATAACCCAGTTTTGCGTCAAGCCTGCGTCAATGGTGTTTCCAATGATCAACTATCCCCCTCTTTTGTAGTATTGACAAAAACCGTGCCAATGTTGCTACAGACTACAGTTTCATCACCAAAAAAGAGAATCCAGTTTTGTTAAATTAATTTGTGTAATAATATGTTCATTACTGATCCTGAACAAGGAGTAGACAGATTATAGATTCTGAAGCTTCTTTGTCGGGATGCATAGGCGAGAAGGACAGCTGGAGTCGCCGCCGTCGCTTATGGAGCTCCACACCATTGCCCACTTGTACAATAGTATGTGCAATCTTCTCCATTCAAGAGTAAGTGCAAATGGTGAACTCTTGCCAAACAAGAAGATATGAGGATCAGGCATATAGGCCCCCATAAGGTAGCTATATAGTACTTCATGTGTAGTAGTGTGGATTATGGTCACATTTTGTCTAGGACTGCAGATAGCTATGTCAATTAAAATGGATATTCTGCATATATTCTGAATTTTGAGTAAGGGCTTCATGTATAAGGTATGTAGTAGTTTTGACTTGGGGCACTGATCAATTCTTCACATGCAGGAACGTGGAGAGATGAATCTGGTCGATTGTAGCCACAAGGTGAGTGGCTTGATCCTTAATTAATCCAGTTAAATTTCATGGTTTATTGATTAGTTTTTTAGCAAGCAAATTTTTGTACATCTGATTGTAGGGATACTGCTGTAGTATTTGGGAGAAAGAGTACGTCTGCACCTGATGGTGATATGCCAAAGTTTTGTATAATTGATCTATAACCCAGTTTTGCGTCAAGCCTGCGTCAATGGTGTTTCCAATGATCAACTATCCCCCTCTTTTGTAGTATTGACAAAAACCGTGCCAATGTTGCTACAGACTACAGTTTCATCACCAAAAAAGAGAATCCAGTTTTGTTAAATTAATTTGTGTGATAATATGTTCATTACTGATCCTGAACAAGGAGTAGACAGATTATAGATTCTGAAGCTTCTTTGTCGGGATGCATAGGCGAGAAGGACAGCTGGAGTCGCCGCCGTCGCTTATGGAACTCCACACCATTGCCCAGTTGTACAATAGTATGTGCAATCTTCTCCATTCAAGAGTAAGTGCAAATGGTGAACTCTTGCCAAACAAGAAGATATGAGGATCAGGCATATAGGCCCCCATAAGGTAGCTATATAATAATTCATGTGTAGTAGTGTGGATTATGGTCACATTTTGTCTAGGACTGCAGATAGCTATGTCAATTAAAATGGATATTCTGCATATATTCTGAATTTTGAGTAAGGGCTTCATGTATAAGGTATGCAGTAGTTTTGACTTGGGGCACTGATCAATTCTTCACATGTAGGAACGTGGAGAGATGAATCTGGTCGATTGTAGCCACAAGGTGAGTGGCTTGATCCTTAATTAATCCAGTTAAATTTCATGGTTTATTGATTAGTTTTTTAGCAAGCAAATTTTTGTACATCTGATTGTAGGGATACTGCTGTAGTATTTGGGAGAAAGAGTACGTCTGCACCTGATGGTGATATGCCAAAGTTTTGTATAATTGATCTATAACCCAGTTTTGCGTCAAGCCTGCGTCAATGGTGTTTCCAATGATCAATTATCCCCCTCTTTTGTAGTATTGACAAAAACCGTGCCAATGTTGCTACAGACTATAGTTTCATCACCAAAAAAGAGAATCCAGTTTTGTTAAATTAATTTGTGTAATAATATGTTCATTACTGATCGTGAACAAGGAGTAGACATATTATAGATTCTGAAGCTTCTTTGTCGGGATGCATAGGCGAGAAGGACAGCTGGAGTCGCCGCCGTCGCTTATGGAGCTCCACACAATTGCCCAGTTGTACAATAGTATGTGCAATCTTCTCCATTCAAGAGTAAGTGCAAATGGTGAACTCTTGCCAAACAAGAAGATATGAGGATCAGGCATATAGGCCCCCATAAGGTAGCTATATAGTACTTCATGTGTAGTAGTGTGGATTATTGTCACATTTTGTCTAGGACTGCAGATAGCTATGTCAATTAAAATGGATATTCTGCATATATTCTGAATTTTGAGTAAGGGCTTCATGTATAAGGTATGCAGTAGTTTTGACTTGGGGCACTGATCAATTCTTCACATGCAGGAACGTGGAGAGATGAATCTGGTCGATTGTAGCCACAAGGTGAGTGGCTTGATCCTTAATTAATCCAGTTAAATTTCATGGTTTATTGATTAGTTTTTTAGCAAGCAAATTTTTGTACATATGATTGTAGGGATACTGCTGTAGTATTTGGGAGAAAGAGTACGTCTGCACCTGATGGTGATATGCCAAAGTTTTGTATAATTGATCTATAACCCAGTTTTGCGTCAAGCCTGCGTCAATGGTGTTTCCAATGATCAACTATCCCCCTCTTTTGTAGTATTGACAAAAACCGTGCCAATGTTGCTACAAACTACAGTTTCATCACCAAAAAAGAGAATCCAGTTTTGTTAAATTAATTTGTGTGATAATATGTTCATTACTGATCCTGAACAAGGAGTAGACAGATTATAGATTCTGAAGCTTCTTTGTCGGGATGCATAGGCGAGAAGGACAGCTGGAGTCGCCGCCGTCGCTTATGGAACTCCACACCATTGCCCAGTTGTACAATAGTATGTGCAATCTTCTCCATTCAAGAGTAAGTGCAAATGGTGAACTCTTGCCAAACAAGAAGATATGAGGATCAGGCATATAGGCCCCCATAAGGTAGCTATATAATAATTCATGTGTAGTAGTGTGGATTATGGTCACATTTTGTCTAGGACTGCAGATAGCTATGTCAATTAAAATGGATATTCTGCATATATTCTGAATTTTGAGTAAGGGCTTCATGTATAAGGTATGCAGTAGTTTTGACTTGGGGCACTGATCAATTCTTCACATGTAGGAACGTGGAGAGATGAATCTGGTCGATTGTAGCCACAAGGTGAGTGGCTTGATCCTTAATTAATCCAGTTAAATTTCATGGTTTATTGATTAGTTTTTTAGCAAGCAAATTTTTGTACATCTGATTGTAGGGATACTGCTGTAGTATTTGGGAGAAAGAGTACGTCTGCACCTGATGGTGATATGCCAAAGTTTTGTATAATTGATCTATAACCCAGTTTTGCGTCAAGCCTGCGTCAATGGTGTTTCCAATGATCAATTATCCCCCTCTTTTGTAGTATTGACAAAAACCGTGCCAATGTTGCTACAGACTATAGTTTCATCACCAAAAAAGAGAATCCAGTTTTGTTAAATTAATTTGTGTAATAATATGTTCATTACTGATCGTGAACAAGGAGTAGACATATTATAGATTCTGAAGCTTCTTTGTCGGGATGCATAGGCGAGAAGGACAGCTGGAGTCGCCGCCGTCGCTTATGGAGCTCCACACAATTGCCCAGTTGTACAATAGTATGTGCAATCTTCTCCATTCAAGAGTAAGTGCAAATGGTGAACTCTTGCCAAACAAGAAGATATGAGGATCAGGCATATAGGCCCCCATAAGGTAGCTATATAGTACTTCATGTGTAGTAGTGTGGATTATTGTCACATTTTGTCTAGGACTGCAGATAGCTATGTCAATTAAAATGGATATTCTGCATATATTCTGAATTTTGAGTAAGGGCTTCATGTATAAGGTATGCAGTAGTTTTGACTTGGGGCACTGATCAATTCTTCACATGCAGGAACGTGGAGAGATGAATCTGGTCGATTGTAGCCACAAGGTGAGTGGCTTGATCCTTAATTAATCCAGTTAAATTTCATGGTTTATTGATTAGTTTTTTAGCAAGCAAATTTTTGTACATATGATTGTAGGGATACTGCTGTAGTATTTGGGAGAAAGAGTACGTCTGCACCTGATGGTGATATGCCAAAGTTTTGTATAATTGATCTATAACCCAGTTTTGCGTCAAGCCTGCGTCAATGGTGTTTCCAATGATCAACTATCCCCCTCTTTTGTAGTATTGACAAAAACCGTGCCAATGTTGCTACAAACTACAGTTTCATCACCAAAAAAGAGAATCCAGTTTTGTTAAATTAATTTGTGTGATAATATGTTCATTACTGATCCTGAACAAGGAGTAGACAGATTATAGATTCTGAAGCTTCTTTGTCGGGATGCATAGGCGAGAAGGACAGCTGGAGTCGCCGCCGTCGCTTATGGAGCTCCACACCATTGCCCAGTTGTACAATAGTATGTGCAATTGTAACGCCCACGATGCGGCTATATCTCCCACGTGTCGAGGCACGACTTAGAGGCATAACCGCATTGTGGTTTTGTCGCAAGAAGGGTCATCTTCACACAATCCCATGTAATGAACAAGAATGGGATAAAGAGTTGGCTTACAATCGCCACTTCACACAATACATAAATAAGTCATACATCATTCAGATACACACATAGGTCCGACTACGGAACCAAAATAAAAGAAGACAACCCAACTGCTAGATCCCTGATCGTCCCAACTGGGCACCACTACTGATCAATATGAAAAGAAATAACACAACGAACAAGATCTTCATTGAGCTCCCACTTGAGCTCAATTGCGTCACCTGCACTGGTCTCATCGGCACCTGCAACTGTTTGGAAGTATCTGTGAGTCACGAGGACTCAGCAATCTCACACCCGCGAGATCAAGACTATTTAAGCTTATAGGAAAGAATGGGGTAGTGAAGTGGAGCTGCAGCAAGCACTAGCATATATGGTGGCTAACATACGCAAATGAGAGCGAGAAGAGAAGCAACGGAACGGTCGTGAACTAGCATGATCAAGAAGTGATCCTGAACTCCTACTTACGTCAAACATAACCCAGAAACCGTGTTCACTTCCCGGACTCCGCCGAGAAGAGACCATCACGGCTACACACGCGGTTGATGCGTTTTAATTAAGGTCGAGTGTCAAGTTCTCTACAACCGGATATTAACAACTTCCCATCTGCCACATAACCGCGGGCACGGCTCTCGAAAGTTTATACCCTGCAGGGGTGTCCCAACTTAGCCCATTATAAGCTCTCACGGTCAACGAAGGATAAACCTTCTCCCAGGAAGACCCGATCAGTCTCGGAATCCCGGTTACAAGACATTTCGACAATGGTAAAACAAGACCAGCAAAGCCGGCCGAATGTGCCGACAAATCCCGATAGGAGCTGCACATATCTCGTTCTCAGGGCACACCGGATTGTCCAAGCTTCCGGTAGGCCAGCCCAGAGTTGCCCCTGGTGGCCACCGGCGACTGACGGGTTGGACCAACACTCAGAGGAGCACTGGCCCGGGGGTTTAAAATAAAGATGACCCTTGAGTCTGCAGAACCCAAGGGAAAAAGGCTTAGGTAGGCAAATGGTAAAACCAAGGTTGGGCCTTGCTGGAGGAGTTTTATTCAAAGCGAACTGTCAAGGGGGTCCCATAAATCACCCAACCGCGTAAGGAACGCAAAATCAAGGAACATAACACCGGTATGATGGAAACTAGGGCGGCAAGAGTGGAACAAAACACCAGGCATAAGGCCGAGCCTTCCACCCTTTACCAAATATATAGATGCATTAATAATATAAGAGATATTGTGATATCCCAACATAAATATAATCCAACATGGAGCAATCTTCAACTTCACCTGCAACTAACAACGCTATAAGAGGGGCTGAGCAAAAGCGGTAACATAGCCAAACAACGGTTTGCTAGGAAGGTGACAAAGGTTAGAGGTTCATGGCAATTTGAGAGGCTTGAAGAGCAAGTGAATAGGTAACGCGGCATAGCAATAGAGCGAACAACTAGCAAGCAAAGATAGAAGTGATTTCGAGGGTATGGTCATCTTGCCTGAGATCCTGCAAGGAAGAAGAACGAGCCCATGAAGAAGACAAACGGATGTAGTCGAACAAATCCTCACAACTCCGGAATGAAACCGAAGCTAACGAGAGAAGCAACCCGGAAAGAAACAAACAACATAGTAAACAACCACCACATACACATGGCATGATGCAAAAACAAATATGATGCATGTCCGGTTTAATGAGGCATGGCATGGCAAAGTGCAACAAACAACACTACAAATTAAGTGGAGCTCAATATGCAACGAGTTGCATATTGACGAAACACCACATCAATTATTTAGTTCTCTCTCGTTTATGGACCCAACAATATTAAATGTTTTTAACCATGGCAAGAGGTGAGGCATATGGAAACTATGTATGAAGGCAAGTTTAAATGAGGCCGGAAATAACAAACGACAATACCGGAAAATCCTCATGTCATTTAGCAATTTTAATGCAACCATCAATTATTTACATTTTAAATGTTGTAATCATGATGCGGATGACATATGCAAGGTTTAAGCAATTTTATGAAAATGTTGACATGAAGATGATTAGGAGCATTTGGTCACCATGGCAGAAAGAATTGGGTGCCACGGCGATGAAAACGGAAACGATGCCATGGCAACGTCCTGGTTCCGATAACTCGTTGAGCGACCGGTGCAAACGAAGATGTGGATGTGCGGAACATGCAAAAGATGGTGGGCGCTCCCGGTTACCGGGTCCCCACGGTACGGCGGCATGGAAACAAGGAACGCGCAAGCGACAATTGGGACACGGTTCGAACATGAGCAACTCATACAACACAATCATACGTTCACGGACGTCGTCTAGGCGATATACCTTCGAAACGTGCATTTGAGGCGGAACGCGTTCGAAGTGGAAGTAGTGGTACACGTTCGTTTCGGAGATGTACTTGACGAATCCAAGTCTTCGGGGAGACGGTAGTTGTACACGGGTCGTATAGGAACTTGGCGAAACCCAAGGCGACGGTTGAGGTACATGTCATCGGTATTCGAGCTTGACGATCCGGAGAGGGTACTTGGCGAACAACGGTCGTCGTGGTACTTGTGCCTTGTGGAGCTTGGCGATCCGGAGAGGCAGCAAAACATAGTCGACCTTGTCATTTCAGTGATTTAGTCTTGCTGGTGGTGTACTTGGCGAATTCCACGCTCGATGACTGTTGGACTTGGCGTCAACAGCAACAGGGCGCGATGCAGGAACTTGGCGCGATGCAGGGGCGACGGCCGCAGGACTTGGCACGTGGAGGAGGCTTGTTCCGAGCGGGACTGGCCTGTCCTAGCGGGCTGCTCGCCGGCGAGGTAGATGCGGACGATGCGGCCGTCCGGGCGAAGAGACGAGCGCGGGGTCGAGCGCTGCTGCGGGGAGCTCGTCTCCCGTGCGGCTTCGGCGTGAGGGAGTCAGGAGGTCGAGGAGGCTGGGGCGCGACGGGGTGGCCTGAAGGTCGAGGACGCCGGCGGGTTCACTAGCACGGCGCGAGGAGGACTCGGGAGGCCCTCTCCATGGGTGCTCGGGCGAAGGAGCTCCGATGGGGCAGCGCGATGCAGGCGGGGAGAGGTGGCCGCGGCAGGGTCAGGAGAAGCCGGCGTGGTCACGCTCGCCATCGACAGAGGACGGCGTGCGGGGCTCTGCTCCTCTCTGCGAGGCGGCGAGAGAGGCCGGGAGCAGGGCTTCGGGCGCCATGGGAGGCAAGGACGAGTGAGGGGAGTGAGAGGAGGGAGCGAAGCAGAGGAGGAGGCTCGCAAGCGGCGGAGCTTGGGCACGGGACGACGGCCGTTGCCAGAGGCGGGGAGACCGGCTCGTGGAGGATGGAGGCCTGGGGATCGAGCGGGCTCTGCTCGATGCGTGCGTGTGTGTGCGGCGGCAGGAGGAGAACGAAGAGGAGAGAGGGGATCGGGCCAGAGCGTGGTGAGGGCTAGGGTTAGGAAGCTGATGAGGGCGGCTGGGCCTTAGAGGCCGGCCCAGTGGAGAGGAAAAATTGACCAGAGGCCTGGCCTAGTGGGATGCGGCTGCTGGGCTTCTCTTCTCCCTCTCTCTTATTTCTCTTTTAGCAGAAAAGTAATAGAGAGAAGAAAAAGAAAGATAGGGTTAGGGAAAGAATTTGCACATGCGGGTAATTTTCCCGGACTCACAAAAATATGCTTGTTCCAGGAAAAATAGAGGCGGCCTGATTGGAAGATGCAAATTCAAATGATTTAAAGGAAGTGAGGGTTGGGAAGGTCCAAAAATGTTCGGATTTTTGGTGGAGCTCCGGAATAGATGAAAAAAATATAATGCGAGGTTGGAGACCAAGAATTAAGATAACAAAGGCATTGGGATATTTGCAAGTGTGTTAAGGTGAACTCCAACGAATGGAATATTTATAATAGCTCCATAAATATTAGGAGGATATGTTATAAAGAGAAATCACCATGTGAATTCCCTCGATTTAAATAGATCGAAGATCCATGCAATTTACTTGGTTGAGTTAAAAAAAATTAAATGACATGATGGCATGATGACATGATGCAATGCAAAAATAAAAGAGCAAGCAGAGAAGAAACACACGGCGATCACGAAAATAAGGAAGTCTTCTGGAGCGTCGGTCTCGGGGCGTTACAACACTCCACCACTACAAGAGGATCTCGTCCTGAGATCTAGGATGGCACCGGAGACAATGGAAGAGGAAGAGAAGAGGTAAAACTAATTGCTTCTTTGACAAATGAGTGAAAACAAAGAACCTTGAGAGGTCGCAAAGCTTGAAGGAATGACACGACAGAGGTGAACAAAATTGTGAAGACTCCGGTAGAAAAGAGAGACAAGGAACACCATGAGAACCTTGAGGTTAAGTGACACAATAGATATATAAACCACACCGGTTAAAACAAGATAGAGAAGGAATAAGAATGATATAATTTGGGCAGCACTCCGACTGTAAATGGAAGGAATTGAACATGATCCTGACAAGATGAGAGGATACTCGATGAAATTAACAACATATTGCCTCCGGTACTAATGAAAGAATGGCACAAGGGGTAAGAAAGATTTCAGACAGCACTCCGGTTGAGAAGGGAGTTAAAACTTGACAGAATGGGAAGAACTTGAAAAGAGGGCACGACACTCCGGTTAAACGGATAAGAAAAGAAAATTACATGATCTTGACAAAACAAGATGATTGGTCGAAAAGAGCAACATCACAATGCCTCCGGGACGAACGAATAGAAGATAGATCGTCAGAATAAGGGAACGGAGAAGGAAATGGCAACACCTTCCACAAATGAGCTTGGAAAGCATCCTTCCAAGAAGGTTAGAACGGATTGTTGGAAAACCAACAACGAAAAGAATAAGCTTGTAGTGGGCTTATGGAAAACTTCTCAAAATTATGAGGTGACAACCCGCCACTAACGAAAACAAATGATTGGATTGATATCAACAAGGAGACGAGAAACTTATTTCACCGGGAGGACAAATGAAGAACTTGGGTCATTTATAAGCACCATAAATAGCAAAATCCTTAGGGAAAGCTTTAGGTGAAACATGACACAAGATAAATCCAACGACGAGATTGATGGATTTAAAATACCTCATTCTTAACAACAAGTGAATCATGGAACATGAATGGAAATTGTCAAGAAGGACATAACACCACCTCATATGATAAGTTAGAACGAATTGCACTTCGGAATGCAAGGATGCTTGAGCTCCGACAAGAATCTTGAAGAACACTTCGAGAATGAATTAAATCCTTGATGAACCACCATGTAGAGCCTCCATGAAGAACTCCGGTAAAAAGAATGATCAAACGAAAGGGAAAATTGAAAAGAACTCCGGGAGAAGCCTTGCAATGATTAGATGAAGCTTTGAAATGATATAATTGAAATAACTTGGAACTCCGGAAAGAAAATATGAACAACTTGGAGCCGAGAATTTGATATCATGAACGAACTCCGGAAGAAGGAATTACTCACTTGGAGGAAACAAGAATAAGAATTACATTACGCGTATCCTTCACCAATTTAGATTGATGACAAGCAAGGAAATTGGCATACTACTTATTCTTGTAGAAAGGATTAAGATAGATATGGCGCAAACTAGTGAAGGTCTACATCGAACACCGGTAGGATCGAAACAACGAATAAATTGATATGACAACGAAGGAAGAGAAAATCTTGAACGAAACACCGCGAGAATTAAAAACAATTACAGAAAAGAGGACGAAACACCGCGAGAATTAAAGAACGCGCGAAAATACTCGAGGGAAATTAGATACATGAGAACGAATAGATCACGAGCTGACTAGAGGATACTTGAACGATGCACAGGGAGAATATGGAGATGAACGAAGAGACATCAATTTAGAATAATTGGAGAACGAAGCTGAAAACTTAGAACGAAGAAATCTTCTGAAATGATGGCCTTCGGAGAATCAAACTGAAAAGACTCATGAAATGCTCCGGATGGGTATGAAAAGAATTCTCGCAATCGAAAACAATTATGAGAGGATGGCAACAAGTTAGAACCATGAATCTTGAGAGAACGGATAGGATTTAGGAGAAATTCTTTTTCGGTCTTCAAATGTTGAGAATGACGATGAGAAACACCATCAAGAATTATTGAGGTACTCCGGAACAATGGATAATAAAAATGATGAACCAACGATGAAAGAATTTAAACGATCTTGGAAAAAGACATTTGACTGATGATAATTCATTCTTACGTCAAACTTCGAAAAGAAATTTGGAAATAACTCCAGAAAAATTAGAAGAGTCAGGTAAGATCCTGGGAAAAACCTGTGGGTTAGGGCCCACTCAAAAGAAACACCGTTGAAATGATTAGTTGAAAAGGAGATTGCACCGGTTGAATTAAATGATTTGCATGAGATAGCATCCTCAAAAGAACTTGAACGGATTGGGAATGGAAATGTGAATCTTCTGAGGTATCTTGTACACTCCGGAACCAATGAATGGCGAGAAGTGGATAATTAAAAGGTACACCAGCATGAGAAAGCATTTGACACAAGGAAAGGAATGTGACCAACATTGAAGGCTTGAATTTAGTCAACGGGAGAAGAAAAAGAATGAAGAATGAAAAACTTGAAGAACATCTTCATGAGAACCACCGGGTAAGAACATTGATTGAAAAGAATGAAGGGGCTTCACGTGAATAAAATGGCTACTTGGTTAAGGAATCTGAGTCCTTGAAGAAAGAGGGTGGGAGGGCGGGAAAAACAAAGGCAACTTGGGTCGGATGAAATGAACACCGTTGAGAAAAAACTTAGAATTGATCTTGCGGATGGGGAGTATGATGGGATCATCTTGAAGAGAAAACGCACCGGTTGGAAAAAGAATTAAGATGGCAATCTCGATGATCAAGAAGGATTAGTATCCACATAGAAATATGAGAACACCGCTTAGGAAAGGTATGGAATCAACACTTGACTTCGAAGCAACTTGAATACCACAAATAAAAACAAAACAAATGATTGGCTTGCGGAATAAGCCGGAACAAACATATGATAGAGATTTCGTCCGAAGTTTTCGTGGTGGGGCCCACACGGGCTCGATCGTACAGCACCATCATGTACAAGGCAGTGCACATGACATACGAAGCGTCCCCGAGTCGGCATAGCCAAGGACTCTTTACGACACTACGAGACCACTGTAAAACCAACCGTGTACAGGAAGACCACTAGACGTCGAACCCCAATCTCATATCATGCGTCTGTCGGAAAGATATCCTAAGGCTACTTGAATTCCCACTTATAAACTCCCGAAACTTTCTGGTTATGCAATCTGGTGTTGGGGATACAGGGGACACAAAATATATCACCCAAACTAACAATACCTAGATCCAGCTGTATCCATCCGTCAACACATAACCAAGAAACCTTCGGAAATCGTTTACCTCAACCTTCGAAAAAACATCCGTTATACAAGTTATGGCAATACTCCCGAACTCCCGCCCCAGTACTGGGTGGCGTCGAGGTGATCTCACCAACAACTGCATTAAAGAGATTTCGATGTCGGCGAAACTCAGGTATTCCAGAACTGCAACGATAAAATTGTGACGACAACACCTCGGAGCTCAACTCCCCGGGACACTGCCACAACCCCTAAATGACAGGAGGCACCAAGAACAATGTTCCCGTCACATAACCATCAGAACGATTCCAAGATACCCGCGTGATCCTAAAAAAATCTAGTGAAATTTGAGGAGAGAATAGTCAAAACTTCTACATCAGAAGACCTCACCAGAGCGACGAAGGGACTGAGGAGTAAAATGAATCCTATATCCTATATATATAATCCAAAGACTCAAAACATTTTGTTCTAGATTCAACAACGCCAGCGATTCGATCAAGCAGGGGGCTCCTCAGTCGGGGATGGCTCTGATTACCAACTTTTAACGCCCACGATGCGGCTATATCTCCCACGTGTCGAGGCACGACTTAGAGGCATAACCGCATTGTGGTTTTGTCGCAAGAAGGGTCATCTTCACACAATCCCATGTAATGAACAAGAATGGGATAAAGAGTTGGCTTACAATCGCCACTTCACACAATACATAAATAAGTCATACATCATTCAGATGCACACATAGGTCCGACTACGGAACCAAAATAAAAGAAGACAACCCAACTGCTAGATCCCTGATCGTCCCAACTGGGCACCCACTTGAGCTCAGTTGCGTCACCTGCACTGGTCTCATCGGCACCTGCAACTGTTTGGAAGTATCTGTGAGTCACGAGGACTCAGCAATCTCACACCCGCGAGATCAAGACTATTTAAGTTTATAGGAAAGAATGGGGTAGTGAAGTGGAGCTGCAGCAAGCACTAGCATATATGGTGGCTAACATACGCAAATGAGAGCGAGAAGAGAAGCAACGGAACGTCGTGAACTAGCAATGATCAAGAAGTGATCCTGAACTCCTACTTACGTCAAACATAACCCAGAAACCGTGTTCACTTCCCGGACTCCGCCGAGAAGAGACCATCACGGCTACACATGCGGTTGATGCGTTTTAATTAAGGTCGAGTGTCAAGTTCTCTACAACCGGATATTAACAACTTCCCATCTGCCACATAACCGTGGGCACGGCTCTCGAAAGTTTATACCCTGCAGGGGTGTCCCAACTTAGCCCATTATAAGCTCTCACGGTCAACGAAGGATAAACCTTCTCCCAGGAAGACCCGATCAGTCTCGGAATCCCGGTTACAAGACATTTCGACAATGGTAAAACAAGACCAGCAAAGCCGCCCGAATGTGCCGACAAATCCCGATAGGAGCTGCACATATCTCGTTCTCAGGGCACACCGGATTGTCCAAGCTTCCGGTAGGCCAGCCCAGAGTTGCCCCTGGTGGCCACCGGCGACTGACGGGTTGGACCAACACTCAGAGGAGCACTGGCCCGGGGGTTTAAAATAAAGATGACCCTTGAGTCTGCAGAACCCAAGGGAAAAAGGCTTAGGTAGGCAAATGGTAAAACCAAGGTTGGGCCTTGCTGGAGGAGTTTTATTCAAAGCGAACTGTCAAGGGGGTCCCATAAATCACCCAACCGCGTAAGGAACGCAAAATCAAGGAACATAACACCGGTATGATGGAAACTAGGGCGGCAAGAGTGGAACAAAACACCAGGCATAAGGCCGAGCCTTCCACCCTTTACCAAATATATAGATGCATTAATAATATAAGAGATATTGTGATATCCCAACATAAATATAATCCAACATGGAGCAATCTTCAACTTCACCTGCAACTAACAACGCTATAAGAGGGGCTGAGCAAAAGCGGTAACATAGCCAAACAACGGTTTGCTAGGAAGGTGACAAAGGTTAGAGGTTCATGGCAATTTGAGAGGCTTGAAGAGCAAGTGAATAGGTAACGCGGCATAGCAATAGAGCGAACAACTAGCAAGCAAAGATAGAAGTGATTTCGAGGGTATGGTCATCTTGCCTGAGATCCTGCAAGGAAGAAGAACGAGCCCATGAAGAAGACAAACGGATGTAGTCGAACAAATCCTCACAACTCCGGAATGAAACCGAAGCTAACGAGAGAAGCAACCCGGAAAGAAACAAACAACATAGTAAACAACCACCACATACACATGGCATGATGCAAAAACAAATATGATGCATGTCCGGTTTAATGAGGCATGGCATGGCAAAGTGCAACAAACAACACTACAAATTAAGTGGAGCTCAATATGCAACGAGTTGCATATTGACGAAACACCACATCAATTATTTAGTTCTCTCTCGTTTATGGACCCAACAATATTAAATGTTTTTAACCATGGCAAGAGGTGAGGCATATGGAAACTATGTATGAAGGCAAGTTTAAATGAGGCCGGAAATAACAAACGACAATACCGGAAAATCCTCATGTCATTTAGCAATTTTAATGCAACCATCAATTATTTACATTTTAAATGTTGTAATCATGATGCGGATGACATATGCAAGGTTTAAGCAATTTTATGAAAATGTTGACATGAAGATGATTAGGAGCATTTGGTCACCATGGCAGAAAGAATTGGGTGCCACGGCGATGAAAACGGAAACGATGCCATGGCAACGTCCTGGTTCCGATAACTCGTTGAGCGACCGGTGCAAACGAAGATGTGGATGTGCGGAACATGCAAAAGATGGTGGGGGCTCCCGGTTACCGGGTCCCCACGGTACGGCGGCATGGAAACAAGGAACGCGCAAGCGACAATTGGGACACGGTTCGAACATGAGCAACTCATACAACACAATCATACGTTCACGGCCGTCGTCTAGGCGATATACCTTCGAAACGTGCATTTGAGGCGGAACGCGTTCGAAGTGGAAGTAGTGGTACACGTTCGTTTCGGAGATGTACTTGACGAATCCAAGTCTTCGGGGAGACGGTAGTTGTACACGGGTCGTATAGGAACTTGGCGAAACCCAAGGCGACGGTTGAGGTACATGTCATCGGTATTCGAGCTTGACGATCCGGAGAGGGTACTTGGCGAACAACGGTCGTCGTGGTACTTGTGCCTTGTGGAGCTTGGCGATCCGGAGAGGCAGCAAAACATAGTCGACCTTGTCGTTTCAGTGATTTAGTCTTGCCGGTGGTGTACTTGGCGAATTCCACGCTCGATGACTGTTGGACTTGGCGTCAACAGCAACAGGGCGCGATGCAGGAACTTGGCGCGATGCAGGGGCGACGGCCGCAGGTCTTGGCACGTGGAGGAGGCTTGTTCCGAGCGGGACTGGCCTGTCCTAGCGGGCTGCTCGCCGGCGAGGTAGATGCGGACGATGCGGCCGTTCGGGCGAAGAGACGAGCGCAGGGTCGGGCGCTGCTGCGGGGAGCTCGTCTCCCGTGCGGCTTCGGCGTGAGGGAGTCAGGAGGTCGAGGAGGCAGGGGCGCGACGGGGTGGCCTGAAGGTCGAGGACGCCGGCGGGTTCACTGGCACGGCGCGAGGAGGACTCGGGAGGCCCTCTCCATGGGTGCTCGGGCGAAGGAGCTCCGATGGGGCAGCGCGATGCAGGCGGGGAGAGGTGGCCGCGGCAGGGTCAGGAGAAGCCGGCGTGGTCACGCTCGCCATCGGCAGAGGACGGCGTGCGGGGCTCTGCTCCTCTCTGCGAGGCGGCGAGAGAGGCCGGGAGCAGGGCTTCGGGCGCCATGGGAGGCAAGGACGAGTCAGGGGAGCGAGACGAGGGAGCGAAGCAAAGGAGGAGGCTCGCAAGCGGCGGAGCTTGGGCACGGGACGGCGGCCGTTGCCAGAGGCGGGGAGACCGGCTCGTGGAGGATGGAGGCGAGGGGATCGAGCGGGCTCTGCTCGATGCGTGCGTGTGTGTGCGGCGGCAGGAGGAGAACGAAGAGGAGAGAGGGGATCGGGCCAGAGCGTGGTGAGGGCTAGGGTTAGGAAGCTGGTGAGGGCGGCTGGGCCTTAGAGGTCGGCCCAGTGGAGAGGAAAAATTGACCAGAGGCCTGGCCTAGTGGGATGCGGCTGCTGGGCTTCTCTTCTCCCTCTCTCTTATTTCTCTTTTAGCAGAAAAGTAATAGAAAGAAGAAAAAGAAAGATAGGGTTAGGGAAAGAATTTGCACATGCGGGTAATTTTCCCGGACTCACAAAAATATTCTTGTTCCAGGAAAAATAGAGGCGGCCTGATTGGAAGATGCAAATTCAAATGATTTAAAGGAAGTGAGGGTTGGGAAGGTCCAAAAATGTTCGGATTTTTGGTGGAGCTCCGGAATAGATGAAAAAAATATAATGCGAGGTTGGAGACCAAGAATTAAGATAACAAAGGCATTGGGATATTTGCAAGTGTGTTATGGTGAACTCCAACGAATGGAATATTTATAATAGCTCCATAAATATTAGGAGGATATGTTATAAAGAGAAATCACCATTTGAATTCCCTCGATTTAAATAGATCGAAGATCCATGCAATTTACTTGGTTGAGTTTTAAAAAATTAAATGACATGATGGCATAATGACATGATGCAATGCAAAAATAAAAGAGCAAGCAGAGAAGAAACACACGGCGATCACGAAAATAAGGAAGTCTTCTGGAGCGTCGGTCTCGCGGCGTTACAGCAATCTTCTCCATTCAAGAGTAAGTGCAAATGGTGAACTCTTGCCAAACAAGAAGATATGAGGATCAGGCATATAGGACCCCATAAGGTAGCTATATAGTACTTCATGTGTAGTAGTGTGGATTATGGTCACATTTTGTCTAGGACTGCAGATAGCTATGTCAATAAAAATGGATATTCTGCATATATTCTGAATTTTGAGTAAGGGCTTCATGTATAAGGTATGCAGTAGTTTTGACTTGGGGCACTGATCAATTCTTCACATGCAGGAACGTGGAGAGATGAATCTGGTCGATTGTAGCCACAAGGTGAGTGGCTTGATCCTTAATTAATCCAGTTAAATTTCATGGTTTATTGATTAGTTTTTTAGCAAGCAAATTTTTGTACATCTGATTGTAGGGATACTGCTGTAGTATTTGGGAGAAAGAGTACGTCTCCACCTTATGGTGATATGCCAAAGTTTTGTATAATTGATCTATAACCCAGTTTTGCGTCAAGCCTGCGTCAATGGTGTTTCCAATGATCAACTATCCCCTCTTTTGTAGTATTGACAAAAAACCGTGCCAATGTTGCTACAGACTACAGTTTCATCACCAAAAAAGAGAATCCAGTTTTGTTAAATTAATTTGTGTAATAATATGTTCATTACTGATCCTGAACAAGGAGTAGACAGATTATAGATTCTGAAGCTTCTTTGTCGGGATGCATAGGCGAGAAGGACAGCTGGAGTCGCCGCCGTCGCTTATGGAGCTCCACACCATTGCCCAGTTGTACAATAGTATGTGCAATCTTCTCCATTCAAGAGTAAGTGCAAATGGTGAACGCTTGCCAAACAAGAAGATATGAGGATCAGGCATATAGGCCCCCATAAGGTAGCTATATAGTACTTCATGTGTAGTAGTGTGGATTATGGTCACATTTTGTCTAGGACTGCAGATAGCTATGTCAATAAAAATGGATATTCTGCATATATTCTGAATTTTGAGTAAGGGCTTCATGTATAAGGTATGCAGTAGTTTTGACTTGGGGCACTGATCAATTCTTCACATGCAGGAACGTGGAGAGATGAATCTGGTCGGTTGTAGCCACAAGGTGAATGGCTTGATCCTTAATTAATCCAGTTAAATTTCATGGTTTATTGATTAGTTTTTTAGCAAGCAAATTTTTGTACATCTGATTGTAGGGATACTGCTGTAGTATTTGGGAGAAAGAGTACGTCTGCACCTGATGGTGATATGCCAAAGTTTTGTATAATTGATCTATAACCCAGTTTTGCGTCAAGCCTGCGTCAATGGTGTTTCCAATGATCAACTATCCCCCTCTTTTGTAGTATTGACAAAAACCGTGCCAATGTTGCTACAGACTACAGTTTCATCACCAAAAAAAAGAATCCAGTTTTGTTAAATTAATTTGTGTAATAATATGTTCATTACTGATCCTGAACAAGGAGTAGACAGATTATAGATTCTGAAGCTTCTTTGTCGGGATGCATAGGCGAGAAGGACAGCTGGAGTCGCCGCCGTCGCTTATGGAGCTCCACACCATTGCCCAGTTGTACAATAGTATGTGCAATCTTCTCCATTCAAGAGTAAGTGCAAATGGTGAACTCTTGCCAAACAAGAAGATATGAGGATCAGGCATATAGGCCCCCATAAGGTAGCTATATAGTACTTCATGTGTAGTAGTGTGGATTATGGTCACATTTTGTCTAGGACTGCAGATAGCTATGTCAATTAAAATGGATATTCTGCATATATTCTGAATTTTGAGTAAGGGCTTCATGTATAAGGTATGCAGTAGTTTTGACTTGGGGCACTGATCAATTCTTCACATGCAGGAACGTGGAGAGATGAATCTGGTCGGTTGTAGCCACAAGGTGAGTGTCTTGATCCTTAATTAATCCAGTTAAATTTCATGGTTTATTGATTAGTTTTTTAGCAAGCAAATTTTTGTACATCTGATTGTAGGGATACTGCTGTAGTATTTGGGAGAAAGAGTACGTCTCCACCTTATGGTGATATGCCAAAGTTTTGTATAATTGATCTATAACCCAGTTTTGCGTCAAGCCTGCGTCAATGGTGTTTCCAATGATCAACTATCCCCCCTCTTTTGTAGTATTGACAAAAACCGTGCCAATGTTGCTACAGACTACAGTTTCATTACCAAAAAAGAGAATCCAGTTTTGTTAAATTAATTTGAGTAATAATATGTTCATTACTGATCCTGAACAAGGAGTAGACAGATTATAGATTCTGAAGCTTCTTTGTCGGGATGCATAGGCGAGAAGGACAGCTGGAGTCGCCGCCGTCGCTTATGGAGCTCCACACCATTGCCCAGTTGTACAATAGTATGTGCAATCTTCTCCATTCAAGAGTAAGTGCAAATGGTGAACTCTTGCCAAACAAGAAGATATGAGGATCAGGCATATAGGGCCCCATAAGGTAGCTATATAGTACTTCATGTGTAGTAGTGTGGATTATGGTCACATTTTGTCTAGAACTGCAGATACCTATGTCAATTAAAATGGATATTCTGCATATATTCTTAATTTTGAGTAAGGGCTTCATGTATAAGGTATGCAGTAGTGTTGACTTGGGGCACTGATCAATTCTTCACATGCAGGAACGTGGAGAGATGAATCTGGTCGATTGTAGCCACAAGGTGAGTGGCTTGATCCTTAATTAATCCATTTAAATTTCATGGTTTATTGATTAGTTTTTTAGCAAGCAAATTTTTGTACATCTGATTGTAGGGATACTCCTGTAGTATTTGGGAGAAAGAGTACGTCTGCACCTGATGGTGATATGCCAAAGTTTTGTATAATTGATCTATAACCCAGTTTTGCGTCAAGCCTGCGTCAATGGTGTTTCCAATGATCAACTATCCCCATCTTTTGTAGTATTGACAAAAACCGTGCCAATGTTGCTACAGACTACAGTTTCATCACCAAAAAGAGAATCCAGTTTTGTTAAATTAATTTGTGTAATAATATATTCATTACTGATCCTGAACAAGGAGTAGACAGATTATAGATTCTGAAGCTTCTTTGTCGGGATGCATAGGCGAGAAGGATAGCTGGAGTCACCGCCGTCGCTTATGGAGCTCCACACCATTGCCCAGTTGTACAATAGTATGTGCAATCTTCTCCATTCAAGAGTAAGTGCAAATGGTGAACTCTTGCCAAACAAGAAGATATGAGGATCAGGCATATAGGCCCCCATAAGGTAGCTATATAGTACTTCATGTGTAGTAGTATGGATTATGGTCACATTTTGTTTAGGACTGCAGATAGCTATGTCAATTAAAATGGATATTCTGCATATATTCTGAATTTTGAGTAAGGGCTTCATGTATAAGGTATGCAGTAGTTTTGACATGGGGCACTGATCAATTCTTCACATGCAGGAACGTGGAGAGATGAATCTGGTCGATTGTAGCCACAAGGTGAGTGGCTTGATCCTTAATTAATCCAGTTAAATTTCATGGTTTATTGATTAGTTTTTTAGCAAGCAAATTTTTGTACATCGGGTTGTAGGGATACTGCTGTAGTATTTGGGAGAAAGACTACGTCTGCACCTGATGGTGATATGCCAAAGTTTTGTATAATTGATCTATAACCCAGTTTTGCGCCAAGCCTGCGTCAATGGTGTTTCCAATGATCAACTATCCCCCCTCTTTTGTAGTATTGACAAAAACCGTGCCAATGTTGCTACAGACTACAGTTTCATCACCAAAAAAAAGAATCCAGTTTTGTTAAATTAATTTGTGTAATAATATGTTCATTACTGATCCTGAACAAGGAGTAGACAGATTATAGATTCTGAAGCTTCTTTGTCGGGATGCATAGGCGAGAAGAACAGCTGGAGTCGCCGCCGTCGCTTATGGAGCTCCACACCATTGCCCAGTTGTACAATAGTATGTGCAATCTTCTCCATTCAAGAGGAAGTGCAAATGGTGAACTCTTGCCAAACAAGAAGATATGAGGATCAGGCATATAGGCCCCCATAAGGTAGCTATATAGTACTTCATGTGTAGTAGTGTGGATTATGGTCACATTTTGTCTAGGACTGCAGATAGCTATGTCAATTAAAATGGATATTCTGCATATATTCTGAATTTTGAGTAAGGGCTTCATGTATAAGGTATGCAGTAGTTTTCACTTGGGGCACTGATCAATTCTTCACATGCAGGAACGTGGCGAGATGAATCTGGTCGATTGTAGCCACAAGGTGAGTGGCTTGATCCTTAATTAATCCAGTTAAATTTCATGGTTTATTGATTAGTTTTTTAGCAAGCAAAGTTTTGTACATCTGATTGTAGGGATACTGCTGTAGTATTTGGGAGAAAGAGTACGTCTGCACCTGATGGTGATATGCCAAAGTTTTGTATAATTGATCTATAACCCAGTTTTGCGTC
This sequence comes from Aegilops tauschii subsp. strangulata, assembly GCF_002575655.3. Lineage (NCBI taxonomy): Eukaryota > Viridiplantae > Streptophyta > Magnoliopsida > Poales > Poaceae > Aegilops > Aegilops tauschii. The sequence continues at coordinate 653,645,323 of NC_053036.3, forward strand.
AAGCCTGCGTCAATGGTGTTTCCAATGATCAACTATCCCCCTCTTTTGTAGTATTGACAAAAACCGTGCCAATGTTGCTACAGACTACAGTTTCATCACCAAAAAAGAGAATCCAGTTTTGTTAAATTAATTTGTGTAATAATATGTTCATTACTGATCCTGAACAAGGAGTAGACAGATTATAGATTCTGAAGCTTCTTTGTCGGGATGCATAGGCGAGAAGGACAGCTGGAGTCGCTGCCGTCGCTTATGGAGCTCCACACCATTGCCTAGTTGTACAATAGTATGTGCAATCTTCTCCATTCAAGAGTAAGTGCAAATGGTGAACTCTTGCCAAACAAGAAGATATGAGGATCAGGCATATAGGCCCCCATAAGGTAGCTATATAGTACTTCATGTGTAGTAGTGTGGATTATGGTCACATTTTGTCTAGGACTGCAGATAGCTATGCCAATTAAAATGGATATTCTGTATATATTCTGAATTTTGAGTAAGGGCTTCATGTATAAGGTATGCAGTAGTTTTGACTTGGGGCACTGATCAATTATTCACATGCAGGAACGTGGAGAGATGAATCTGGTCGATTGTAGCCACAAGGTGAGTGGCTTGATCCTTAATTAATCCATTTAAATTTCATGGTTTATTGATTAGTTTTTTAGCAAGCAAATTTTTGTACATCTGATTGTAGGGATACTCCTGTAGTATTTGGGAGAAAGAGTACGTCTGCACCTGATGGTGATATGCCAAAGTTTTGTATAATTGATCTATAACCCAGTTTTGCGTCAAGCCTGCGTCAATGGTGTTTCCAATGATCAACTATCCCCATCTTTTGTAGTATTGACAAAAACCGTGCCAATGTTGCTACAGACTACAGTTTCATCACCAAAAAGAGAATCCAGTTTTGTTAAATTAATTTGTGTAATAATATATTCATTACTGATCCTGAACAAGGAGTAGACAGATTATAGATTCTGAAGCTTCTTTGTCGGGATGCATAGGCGAGAAGGATAGCTGGAGTCACCGCCGTCGCTTATGGAGCTCCACACCATTGCCCAGTTGTACAATAGTATGTGCAATCTTCTCCATTCAAGAGTAAGTGCAAATGGTGAACTCTTGCCAAACAAGAAGATATGAGGATCAGGCATATAGGCCCCCATAAGGTAGCTATATAGTAATTCATGTGTAGTAGTGTGGATTATGGTCACATTTTGTCTAGGACTGCAGATAGGTATGTCAATTAAAATGGATATTCTGCATATATTCTGAATTTTGAGTAAGGGCTTCATGTATAAGGTATGCAGTAGTTTTGACTTGGGGCACTGATCAATTCTTCACATGCAGGAACGTGGAGAGATGAATCTGGTCGATTGTAGCCACAAGGTGAGTGGCTTGATCCTTAATTAATCCAGTTAAATTTCATGGTTTATTGATTAGTTTTTTAGCAAGCAAATTTTTGTACATCTGATTGTAGGGATACTGCTGTAGTATTTGGGAGAAAGAGTACGTCTGCACCTGATGGTGATATGCCAAAGTTTCGTATAATTGATCTATAACCCAGTTTTGCGTCAAGCCTGCGTCAATGGTGTTTCCAATGATCAACTATCCTCCTCTTTTGTAGTATTGACAAAAACAGTGCCAATGTTGCTACAGACTACAGTTTCATCACCAAAAAAGAGAATCCAGTTTTGTTAAATTAATTTGTGTGATAATATGTTCATTACTGATCCTGAACAAGGAGTAGACAGATTATAGATTCTGAAGCTTCTTTGTCGTGATGCATAGGCGAGAAGGACAGCTGGAGTCGCCGCCGTCGCTCATGGAGCTCCACACCATTGCCCAGTTGTACAATAGTATGTGCAATCTTCTCCATTCAAGAGTAAGTGCAAATGGTGAACTCTTGCCAAACAAGAAGATATGACGATCAGGCATATAGGCCCCCATAAGGTAGCTATATAGTAATTCATGTGTAGTAGTGTGGATTATGGTCACATTTTGTCTAGGACTGCAGATAGCTATGTCAATTAAAATGGATATTCTGCATATATTCTGAATTTTGAGTAAGGGCTTCATGTATAAGGTATGCAGTAGTTTTGACTTGGGGCACTGATCAATTCTTCACATGCAGGAACGTGGAGAGATGAATCTGGTCGATTGTAGCCACAAGGTGAGTGGATTGATCCTTAATTAATCCAGTTAAATTTCATGGTTTATTGATTAGTTTTTTAGCAAGCAAATTTTTGTACATCTGATTGTAGGGATACTGCTGTAGTATTTGGGAGAAAGAGTACGTCTGCACCTGATGGTGATATGCCAAAGTTTCGTATAATTGATCTATAACCCAGTTTTGCGTCAAGCCTGTGTCAATGGTGTTTCCAATGATCAACTATCCTCCTCTTTTGTAGTATTGACAAAAACCGTGCCAATGTTGCTACAAACTACAGTTTCATCACCAAAAAAGAGAATCCAGTTTTGTTAAATTAATTTGTGTGATAATATGTTCATTACTGATCCTGAACAAGGAGTAGACAGATTATAGATTCTGAAGCTTCTTTGTCGTGATGCATAGGTGAGAAGGACAGCTGGAGTCGCCGCCGTCGCTTATGGAGCTCCACACCATTGCCCAGTTGTACAATAGTATGTGCAATCTTCTCCATTCAAGAGTAAGTGCAAATGGTGAACTCTTGCCAAACAAAAAGATATGAGGATCAGGTATATAGGCCCCCATAAGGTAGCTATATAGTAATTCATGTGTAGTAGTGTGGATTATTGTCACATTTTGTCTAGGACTGCAGATAGCTATGTCAATTAAAATGGATATTCTGCATATATTCTGAATTTTGAGTAAGGGCTTCATGTATAAGGTATGCAGTAGTTTTGACTTGGGGCACTGATCAATTCTTCACATACAGGAACGTGGAGAGATGAATCTGGTCGGTTGTAGCCACAAGGTGAGTGGCTTGATCCTTAATTAATCCAGTTAAATTTCATGGTTTATTGATTAGTTTTTTAGCAAGCAAATTTTTGTACATCTGATTGTAGGGATACTGCTGTAGTATTTGGGAGAAAGAGTACGTCTGCACCTGATGGTGATATGCCAAAGTTTTGTATAATTGATCTATAACCCAGTTTTGCGTCAAGCCTGCGTCAATGGTGTTTCCAATGATCAACTATCCCCCTCTTTTGTAGTATTGACAAAAACCGTGCCAATGTTGCTACAGACTACAGTTTCATCACCAAAAAAGAGAATCCAGTTTTGTTAAATTAATTTGTGTAATAATATGTTCATTACTGATCCTGAACAAGGAGTAGACAGATTATCGATTCTGAAGCTTCTTTGTCGGGATGCATAGGCGAGAAGGACAGCTGGAGTCGCCGCCGTCGCTTATGGAGCTCCACACCATTGCCCAGTTGTACAATAGTATGTGCAATCTTCTCCATTCAAGAGTAAGTGCAAATGGTGAACTCTTGCCAAACAAGAAGATATGAGGATCAGGCATATAGGCCCCCATAAGGTAGCTATACAGTAATTCATGTGTAGTACTGTGGATTATGGTCACATTTTGTCTGGGACTGCAGATAGCTATGTCAATTAAAATGGATATTCTGCATATATTCTGAATTTTGAGTAAGGGCTTCATGTATAAGGTATGCAGTAGTTTTGACTTGGGGCACTGATCAATTCTTCACATGCAGGACCGCGGCGAGATGAATCTGGTCGATTGTAGCCACAAGGTGAGTGGCTTGATCCTTAATTAATCCAGTTAAATTTCATGGTTTATTGATTAGTTTTTTAGCAAGCAATTTTTTGTACTTCTGATTGTAGGGATACTGCTGTAGTATCTGGGAGAAAGAGTACGTCTGCACCTGATGGTGATATGCCAAAGTTTTGTATAATTGATCTATAACCCAGTTTTGCGTCAAGCCTGCGTCAATGGTGTTTCCAATGATCAACTATCCCCCTCTTTTGTAGTATTGACAAAAACCGTGCCAATGTTGCTACAGACTACAGTTTCATCACCAAAAAAGAGAATCCAGTTTTGTTAAATTAATTTGTGTAATAATATGTTCATTACTGATCCTGAACAAGGAGTAGACAGATTATAGATTCTGAAGCTTCTTTGTCGGGATGCATAGGCGAGAAGGACAGCTGGAGTCGCCGCCGTCGCTTATGGAACTCCACACCATTGCCCAGTTGTACAATAGTATGTGCAATCTTCTCCATTCAAGAGTAAGTGCAAATGGTGAACTCTTGCCAAACAAGAAGATATGAGGATCAGGCATATAGGCCCCCATAAAGTAGCTATACAGTAATTCATGTGTAGTACTGTGGATTATGGTCACATTTTGTCTGGGACTGCAGATAGCTATGTCAATTAAAATGGATATTCTGTATATATTCTGAATTTTGAGTAAGGGCTTCATGTATAAGGTATGCAGTAGTTTTGACTTGGGGCACTGATCAATTCTTCACATGCAGGACCGTGGCGAGATGAATCTGGTCGATTGTAGCCACACGGTGAGTGGCTTGATCCTTAATTAATCCAGTTAAATTTCATGGTTTATTGATTAGTTTTTTAGCAAGCAATTTTTTGTACATCTGATTGTAGGGATACTGCTGTAGTATTTGGGAGAAAAAGTACGTCTGCACCTGACGGTGATATGCCAAAGTTTTGTATAATTGATCTATAACCCAGTTTTGCGTCAAGCCTGCGTCAATGGTGTTTCCAATGATCAACTATCCCCCTCTTTTGTAGTATTGACAAAAACCGTGCCAATGTTGCTACAGACTACAGTTTCATCACCAAAAAAGAGAATCCAGTTTTGTTAAATTAATTTGTGTAATAATATGTTCATTACTGATCCTGAATAAGGAGTAGACAGATTATAGATTCTGAAGCTTCTTTGTCGGGATGCATAGGCGAGAAGGACAGCTGGAGTCGCTGCCGTCGCTTATGGAGCTCCACACCATTGCCCAGTTGTACAATAGTATGTGCAATCTTCTCCATTCAAGAGTAAGTGCAAATGGTGAACTCTTGCCAAACAAGAAGATATGAGGATCAGGCATATAGGCCCCCATAAGGTAGCTATATAGTAATTCATGTGTAGTAGTGTGGATTATGGTCACATTTTGTCTAGGACTGCAGATAGCTATGTCAATTAAAATGGATATTCTGCATATATTCTGAATTTTGAGTAAGGGCATCATGTATAAGGTATGCAGTAGTTTTGACTTGGGGCACTGATCAATTCTTCACATGCAGGAACGTGGAGAGATGAATCTGGTCGAGTGTAGCCACAAGGTGAGTGGCTTGATCCTAAATTAATCCAGTTAAATTTCATGGTTTATTGATTAGTGTTTTAGCAAGCAATTTTTGTACATCTGATTGTAGGGATACTGCTGTAGTATTTGGTAGAAAGAGTACGTCTGCACCTGATGGTGATATGCCAAAGTTTTGTATTTTCTAGGTAAATTTGCTACATGGGAAGATTCCTCAATGGCAACAATACACCATGATAGTGATAATGATATACATCCTATGCTGAACAAGAGCAAGACAGAAAAGAGTAAAAGATTCTCTCCGAAGTAATTACGGATTGCTTCCAGTGATTTTCAATTCCAAGTAATAAAGAATATAAGGTTACAATTCATCACCTGAAAAAACAGATCTTTGTAGTCATAGTAATGTCTTCTCCAATTGACCATACCCTTAAGCATTTGATGAAAGTGGATATATTATCAAGAGCCTTGCAAGCAAATTTATCTACAATAGGAAACACACGATGATGACATATCAGTTATTCCAAATCAGCATATGAAATGTTTAATGTTTACTTCCCCTTGTAACGTTAGCTTATCTAGCAAATTTCTGTTATTCTATACATCTGATTGATAAGTTTCAAATAGTACAGGAACCAGATATCCAGATATAATTAGAGTAGGAACCGACATTAATTAAACCTCTTGACATGCTCATTTGAAAGTCAAGTATATTTATGCAGCAATGCCTTATTAGTCCTACAGAAGATACCATTACTGCTGCTCATAGGAAGAGATATTACACCATCAGTTGAGTTTAGCTAAATCTGCAGTTTTCATTACAATGCATGAATCTTATTTATCTTGCTTCAAATGAACAAACAAGAGAGGATGAAGTACCCATCTTCCAGTCATCTGGCAAGCAACAGTCCAGTGCATATTGCAGACCTTCTTAGCAAGCATCATCGAGTGCCATTGTATCTTGAATAACACAATTGTACAGGGATCTTGAATAGCACATCAAACAGAGGCACGCCTAATTGAAATTACTTTGGTACATTAGTACACGGTAAACTGCACAGTACGAATTAAAATTTAAGTGCAAAGATAGGATAATCCAGAGTTGACACGAAGTAATGTCTAAGGACTAAGATCAAATCAGAATTAATCCTGACAGTCGATACATCAATGAGAATTCATTTCACAATAACATAGCTCATACCAGTGGAGGCATCGAACTGTGCCCATATATTTTTGCGCACCCACGCCCGCTCCTTGTTGTCTTGTTGCGGGCATCCGCGCTGGGTCGCCCGTGAGCATGCTGAGCTCGAGCGCATCCTTCGGCACTTCGGCGAGCGGATTCGAAGAGGGACGGGGAAGAGCAGGGGCGTGGAAGTCTCGCACCTCCGACGGAGCCTATCGCTGGGATGCTCCCGTGCATGCCGAGCTCGGGGACCTCCTCGGCCACTTGGGCGGCCGGATTCGACGAAAAGGCGGGGAAGAGCAGGGGTTGCGAACCTGTTGCTGGCGGTGGGTACGAAGGGGAGGGGTGGCCCGAGGAGGTGGGGAGAGGGAGCTGGCGACGACCAAGGAAGAATGGGGAACGACGGGGAGAAATGTGAGGGCCGGTGGGATTTTTTTATTTTTTGAGGTGAAGCGGTGGGTGAGTAGGTAGGTGACGGTCCATTGATATGGGCCAGAAAATTACCAAAAGTCCGATCAATCCAGCCAGCCGTTCGTCTGATGCCCGATGCCTTAGCGCTCGGCTGAGTTTCCTGCTATTTAGCGATTGCGTTCTTGAATCGGAAACCAAGCTAGCTGCTAGGTAGGCAACGAATGAATCATATCCAAAATTAAAGTATTTGTAAAGGTGTAGTTAGATTTCAGTTGACTTAGACTAAGTTGAGTGATATTAGCATTTTTATTTTTTTTAAATCACCTTTTTTTATTTGGATTTATGTTTTCTAAATTTTAATACATGAATATATTTGTCATTTTTTCAATCGAGACTCAATAATTATTTTTATCTCTCTAAAAACAATCCAATATTTTATTATCCCTCTAAAAATATAATGAAGACGGAGGAGGATCTCCTCAATAAAAATTACCTATGTACATTAATATCAGACATTTTTCAGTTTAGTTTACAGAGGGCGTAGTACATAATGTTGTTTAGTTGTTGTTTAAAAAAATAATGTAACAAATTATAATAAAATTATGTGATCGTGTAGTTTTTGTGAAGACATGTTTGTCGGTTGTGTATTACACGCGCGCTCTTATTGTTGGGCATGAGACATATTTCGATGGCTCGGTTACTAAAAATAAGATTTAAAATGGAATTTTATAAATTATGATACGTGCGTTGCACGTGCAGGCTTACTAGTTGTCCATAAAGGCCAATACCAGGCTGAGGTTGTCAACTAGGTCCACCCGTAGTACAACCTGGCACTATCAGTGGAACTGGCTACGTCACAAGCGCCAGATCTATGGCACTTGGGGATTTTCCACGACGTCAGCTATAGCTGCCAATCTTTCACATGCTTGTGCTCATTGGGGTTCTCACACACCATGCCACGCGCCATGACCATCCTCATCACCTACCGCGAGGCCATGAGCGCCACCATCGGCTGCGCGTTGGCATTGGTGTGACACTGTGATGATGACGTAATGTTGTACACATAGATAATGACTTGTTGATTTAAGTAGTGTAGATGATTGCTCGGACTTCAATGGAGACATGTATCAGAAGTTTGTGCCGACGGCTTCCTGCAATCAACCGATCGGTTACGCTAAATGATGTAAGCATGCGACAATTAAGGCGCGAACACAACTGAGCAACATCACATCAGAGAGAATACCTTATTTGGTCCTTTTAAAAAGTTTGATCAAAAAGAACATTTTCTTCCTACTTGATCACACTAGGTATAAATATTATTCACTATGTGACATTTCCACCCATTCTGCAGCTACAACGTAGGCTCTTAGAGGAGGCGCTTGGCTTTGATTCCTGGCCGTTTTGATGCAATCTCGTTCAATCCTGGGATTTTGGCTGGCATCAATGCCAAGGCTGTTGTCCGGCGCTTGGTCTTTGTTTTTTTCATGTACCTTTCTAACGACTGCAATGTCTATCCTTCAGCCAAAATGAATGCCTTGATGCTAAAGTGAATGATAACATAGGTAACTACTTCCAGACACAAAAGGGTCTAAGGCAGGGGGATCCAATGTCTCCTATCTTGTTCAACATAGTAGCGGATATGTTGGCAATTCTGATAGGAAGAGCTAAAGAGGACGGCCAAGTAGGAGGACTAGTCCCACATCTAGTGGATGGTGTGGTGTCCATACTACAATACGCTGATGATACCATCATTTTCATCGAACATGATTTGGCGAAAGCGAGAAATATGAAGCTTGTGTTATGCTTATTCGAACAATTGTTAGGGTTGAAGATTAATTTTAACAAAAGCGAATTGTTCTATTTTGGAAGAGTCAAAGAGAAACAAGAGGGTTACAAACAATTGTTCGGATGTGAACTTGGTACCTTACCGTTCAATTATTTGGGCATACCAATTCACCATCGCAAGCTTTCTAACAAAGAGTGGTAATGTATTGAACATCGATTTGAAAAGAAACTAAATTGCTGGAAGGGTAAACTTATGTCATACGGAGGACGGCTAATACTTATAAACTCGGTGCTCACGAATATGCTGATATTCCCCTGTCCTTCTTCGAGGTACCAGTAAGGGTACGAAAAAGATTGGACTGTTATCGATCTCTTTTCTTTTGGCAGATTGACAATTTAAAGAGGAAGTATAGGCATACTAAATGGGGCATCATCTGTGGGCCAAAGGACCATGGTGGTCTTCGAATTGAAAATTGGGAGGTAAAGAACAGATGTCTGCTCAGCAAATGGCTATACCGGTTATCTGTAGAGACCGAAGGCACGTGGGCCCAGATTTCTGTGCAATAAGTACCTGCGGTCTAAGACCTTAGCCCAGATTACTGCTAGACCCAATGACTCGCCTTTTTGCAAGGGTCTCATGAGAACGAAAGCAACCTTCTTTCATAGTACCAAATTTATCATTGGAGATGGTACTTCGACGAGATTCTCGGAGGATATGTGGTTAGAGGAGACGCCTATAGCCATCCATGACCAAAATTATATACCCTCCATTTCTTTTTAGCGCACGGGAGACATGACTTGCCCATCGTCTCGTACGCAACGGCCGTCCATGACTCCATGTGCTGCCGGCCGGGATGCGGACACGAACGTCGGCGAATCCCACTGTGCCCGACTTCATGTTAGCACACGACGGCGAAGATGATGCAATAGCGGTGACAGCGGGTCTCAGGTTCATGCCCATGCATGTGGACGGTGATGAGGCGCCGCTGGCGGGGACGAGGAGATGTTCTCCTCTGCACAGGTAAAGGGATCCATGCCCTTACATGTATTACATGCTTTGCCATCCCCTTCTGGGAACATGCGAGGGTCCCATGGCTTGGCCATGTACAAAATCTAATCATTTTTTGTTGAAACATAAACAATTGTCTATGATGGGGACGAATTTGTGCAGGTGCTCGCGAGTGGCGCCAATAGTCCCCTCGACTGTCCTTCATACTAGAGGTTAGTTGCCAAGGCTGGATCAAGTCAAAGGTGCTATCCCTCCGTTGTGTATGGTTAGCACTCATCTCGGCTCGTCAACATAACCAATTTATGTTCAAACTCGGCTCGTCTTGGGTAACTCATGCATTTAGGTTCAAACTCTGTTCGAACTTGGGTAACTCATGAATCTAGCTAGGTTCAAACTCAGCTCAACTTGGGTAACTCAAAATATATGTACTACATATTCACAGGCCTGGTCCTGGTGTATGCACCGCTGGGACCCGTCGTTAGTGTCTCCTCATCCATCTGCTGCCTTCCAACTCAACTAAGATGAGAAGCAACCAAATCACCAGGTTTGCTTCTTGGGAGCCAATCTCGATGAGCAGATCAAGTGCTATTGTATTATTATTATTATTATTATTATTATTATTATTATTATTATTATTATTATTATTATATCCATCTTTATATAATAAAACAAATAATAAATGTATTGTTTAATTTTTTGACTTAATCCAAAAATAATGTATTGATTTCAATTATTTAAAAAGACGGGTGCCGGTTATTTTGGAATAATGATTTGGACTCCACTACAAATCTGATGCCAGATTTTTTACCATTGCAAATTATGTTCTACAAGGATGATATGTTTAGTTTGCTTGGCGAGCATGGCTCCGTCTTAATTTTATTTTCTTAGAAAATTGATGTGATTGCAATCTGAATTTGCCATCATTGTGCCAATATTAATTGCCATAAAAACAACAAAGACATGCCTAAAAATATGACGTCTGATTTTTAGTGTTTTAAACGATTTTAACGATTTCAATATTTGAATAAAGTGATTTAAAAATAATTCAGGAAACCGATTTAAACTAATTCACGAATACATATATATAGTATGGCTCGACGATTACGGGCGTTTGTGTGCTCCTCTTTTTTTTCTTCCTGAGGGAGTTTGCTCCGCTTATTTTATCGTATACTACATGGAAAAAAGCGGGTCAAGAAGAGGAGATAAGCGAAACGTCCTACTTGACTAGTCATCACAGATGGCGTGCGCGAAATAGATCATTTCTTAGGTGAGAACGGCTGACCACATGAGTGATCGGAGCATCGCACCGCTCCCGTCCGCGACATGCATACAAATTAATTAAACCTCGAATTCCCTCACAAGGCACGATATGCTTGAGCGGATGCACAATCCATCCTATTAATATACAAATCAAGTAATTTTTCACTAGACGCACAAAGCTTGTCAAGTTTATTTCAAAATAATAATTCCACGAGGACCCAGAGACATATGACTAGAACAATATAGCATCCCCACCCCCAAAAAAAACATACATTCCAGTTTGACACACTGTTGAACCCCCTTTTAACAAAAATAAAACAAATACAATTACACATGACTAAAGACCACCATCCAACCTATCCACACGGTATAATGCTTCATGGGAGCATATAAAAAGAGTCAAAATGGATTCGCCTTCTTGTTTTTCTTTCTTTTACTTCTCTAATGTTCTTGTCGGTCGGCGATGGTTACCACGAGTAGTCATTGATGAGCTGCGTACAGGAGTCATCCTTATCCGGTTTGATGTTGGGGTAGCAAATGTCGTCAGGCACAAACTGCATCCATGAAAAATCCACGTCCGTGTAAAGGCCTCCTGGCATGGTATCGAGCTCTTCATTGTGTGCGACGGCGGCGCCGAACACGGGATGTATCCCTTCCATGTCCGTGATGATGCTGCTTGACACGGGATGGATCCCTTCCATGTCCCCGACGACAGTACCTGACATGGGAATGATCCATTCCTTCATTTCCTTGTCCGCGCTTGTGTTGTGGAACACGGGCTGGGTCCCTTCCTTGTTGGCATTGGCGCCATCGGACATGGGCTGGATCCCTTCCTTGTCCATGTCCGTGTCGTTGGGCACCGAATGCTTCCCTTCCTTGTCTAGGTCGACACCACCTGACATGGGCTGCATCTCATCCTTGTTCGTGTCTAGGCCAACAGACAAGGGATGGATCCCTTCCTTGACCGCATTGACGCCACATGACATGGGCTGCATCACATCCGTGTTCACGGTAGGTCCAACAGATACAAGTGGGATCCCTTCATTATCCATGTCGATTCCATCGAGCAGGTCTGGTGATGGGGTCATGTTGTTCTTGTTGAAGATCCGACACAACGAGTAGGTCTCCTGACCAGGTCAGATAAACCATTCCAGTGTGTGTCAGTTGTGGAGCTCAATTACAATTTTTTACTAAGAAAAGAGTATGAGAAAGAAAGATACATGGATACGGAGATGGGGGTGGAGGCGGTACTCGTGCATGACCCAGTCGGTCCGTGGGTCGCAAGGCGCTCGGCGGATGTGGAACACAAGCGTCTTCCTCATGCCGACAATCATACAGTTGTGTATGACGGAGCGGTCCTTCCTGGTGGACTTCCAGAACCCTTCCAGTGTTGCCTTCTCCAACTAAATTTTTACTAAGATCGGATGTTTACTCAATAACAGGACCGAAGTTCATTGACATAGTAAAATGCAGTTTACTAATTGTTTCCAAATGGTAATTTTTGTTAGCAGCAAAACTACCCTTACCATTCTCATACATCCACAAAGAAGAAACAAAGAACGCATGCATTGCCTCATGCACACTTTGTCACCCAAGTTGTCCATCACGTTGATATTCCCATGCGATAACATCATATGCCATATCTTGTAGCAAAAAAACTGTTCACTTGAATCACTGGGCGGCAAGAAAATTGTGCTCACGCTAATACTGAGGTTGCAAGCAAGGAATCAAGTTGATTGTTGTGAGCAATCATGCCTTTGATCCTCCTTCCAATTTCTGAATCGCATACAAAGGATGAGAAAAGGCCCTACAGTGGTGTGCAAATCCACGCATATATCTATATATACAACATGTTTTACTTCCGAATATCACATCTATGGTCTCAAACTATCAACACGATAGAGCTAGCCGCTAATTTAGTTAGCTATTCTCTTGAGAATTTGGAGGAAACCAAATCCACGCATAGGATGTAGAACTCATAGCTGTATGTGTTCATGAGACATCTCTCGCCAGGCCGACGGCCGCCGCCTTCCTCCCGTGCGTGGATGCGCCAAGGCCATCACCTTCCGCCCTTACATGGCAGCACTGAGGTTGCCGGTTGTCTCGATGCATCGAGGCCAACTCCAGGCCAAGGTCGTCAAGTGGGGCCACCCGTAGTGCTATCTGGCGTTGTCGCTTGAGCTAGCCATGGCACTAGTGTATGTCGTCGGCACCGAGTTCTACATCGCGTGTGCTGGATCGGAGGTACTCTGGGTTTTTCCACAGCGTCGGCCATAGCACCATATCTTTGACATGCTCGTGCTCATCGGGGTGCTCACACACCGCGCCACGTGCCACAACCATCCTCTTCACCTATTGTGAGCCCATGACCGCTACCAGCATCTGGTCTTACGCATGAGTGTGAAACCGTCGTGGAGACGTAATCTTGATTGGTTGGTTTAAGTAGTTTAGATGACCCTTTCGACTTCGTTGGAGACATGTAGAAGAAGTTTGTGGTCTTGAGTAAATAGAGATAATGGCTTTTTTACATCAAAATAGAGACAATGGTTGAATTAAAAAAAAGTGCCACTTCGTATTAAAAAGGAATAATGAACGATCGCCCTCTGAACTCAGTGTGCAAATTCATTAATGAAACCAGTAACTTAACTGAGTGCATATTCAAAATGGAACACGGGCTGGATCCTTTCCATGTTGGTATTGGCGCCGTGGGACATGGGCTGAATCCCTTCCTTGTCCATGTCAGCGTCCTTGGGCACCGAATGCATCCCTTCCTTGTCCAGGTCGACACCACCTGACATGGGCTGCATCTCATCCTTGTTCATGTCTGGGCCGACAGACATGGCATGGATCCCTTACTTGTCCACGTTTGATTCCACATGACATGGGCTGCATCTCATCCTGGATCCCTTCATTATCCATGTCAACGCCGCCGAGCAGGTCTTGTGATGGGGTCATGTTCTTCTTGTAGAAGACCAGACACAACACGTAGGTGTCCTGACCAGATCAGATATGCGAGTTTGTGGAGCTCAGTTACAGTTTTACTCAGAAAAGACACAATAAGAAAGAAAGATACATGGATAGGGCGATGGGGGTGGAGGCGGTACGTACTCGTGCATGACCCAGTCGGTGCGTGTGCCAAGGCGTATGGCCGGTGTGGAACACAAGTGTCTTCTTCATGCCGACTATGATGCTATTGTGTATGACTAGCCGGTCCGTCCCCGAGGACTTGTAGAAACCTTTCAGCATTGCCCGCTCCATGCGAAGCCTGGTTGGGTACTTTCGTCCCCTCAACTTTAGCACCCGGATGGGCCGTGCTGGGTGAGTACTTGTCCCTGTCCCTTCTGATTAACGAGTTTAATGAATTACTAGGCGGCATTAGAATACCAGGCTTGGTCGGATATCAACTGCTTCCAGTAGTCATCGTCACGAATGATGAGACCAACCATTAGTGCCTAGGTGTACAGCTCCATTAGTACACATACGTGTATAACAAAGTCAGCTACCTGGGGCGCACGGCCGAGGTGATATACGAGGGCCTTTCTCATGCCAATGGTGGCATGATGGTGCATGACGGGCTGGTCCTTTCCCCTGGACTTCCAGAACCCAGCTAGCCATGGTCGTCCGGTTTATCTGAAACCCGTAGGCGTACTTACTTTCGGCCGCCAACATGTTTTAGAGCGCCCGGACCCTTCTTATCTAGCCATCCATTCTCAGCATCGAGATACGTGCAAATACATATTTCGTTTTTATTTCTCTCATATAGAACATGTTTTGAACTTTAAACTTTTGCAGGACAGCAAAGCTTTCTAACTAGAATCTGGGATAGAGCTTTCAGATGTTTTGGTCCAACATTAATATACAAAAAAAGATTTGTTTGATTAGAAAAATCTTATTTTTAGTCCACCTCGCTCTCAGGGACTCTGGCCCTCCTTCCTCGGTGGTGGCCGCCTGGCCAGTGAAAGCTGCCAGCCCGAGGACCACGTCGTGTGTGCTTCTCACTGTTGTGTGTGGTTGCCATGCCTGAGCGATGTGCGTGCTAGCTGGGTCGCGCCGTGGATGCATGCTTCCCTTATGTCATGTGTTGTATGCCAAGAGAGAGATTCAGAAACTGAGAGATGGTGTATGCTCGCTCTCTGTCAAGAGAGAAAATGTGAGAGATTGAGAGATGCATGGACGCGTTGTTGTACATTGTTGTGGCTGTGTGTGTACTGCACATACATGCTACTGCATATTACTATGGGTTTTTTAGTACAGTCTTGTAATTTAAGTTTGTTGCAATGCAGATGATCCAGGTAGCCGTGTGCAATCAATCGCACAAGGATATATTTCATGACATGGATGCAGCCAAAGGCTTTTTGTTATCCATTCCTCTGGTTTTGCATCCCATAGGATTGGCTATTTCCACTCCACCTACTAGTTTGAATTGTGATTAGCGATCATCGCAAATGAAGAGTCGCTCACAGGTTGGAGCCTGGATCCTGGACGATTTGTACGTCTCAAGGGTGTTTGTTTTCAATTGCTTGCAATAGGCGAAAGGGGCAACCTATATTCCCTATCTGAGGTCAATCCTATTTGGCGCGCAAGTCGCTGGTTAGTAGACATGAAAATGGACGGAACAGGGTGTTGCCACATTTGTTTTTAATATTTTTCTGCAGAAGCGAAAACGAATACGGGAACCCTGAAAAAGATGAAAATGGACGGAACAGGATGTTGCCATATTTGTTTTAAATATCTTTTGTGCAGAAGCGAAAACGAATACAGAAACCCTGAAAATGTATACGAAAACATATACAAATAGAAACGGATACGAAGCGAATATGGAGCGGACAAGGCAACATCAGCGGGTGTTGACTGGAATTTAAAAACCCCTTGAATCATATAGAACTACGCATGAAAACCAACATATTTAATTAATTATTGACATGGCTATGAATTCATATAATTAGGTTAGCAACTTAAAAATCGACCGGCCCGCTATGGGCTTTATTGCACATTGCATGCGTTGGCGGGCCTGTGGCCCATGTGTGTAGGAACCAGCTAAATTGATTGTTTGCGATAACCCAAGCGGGCAACTGGTAGTCCCTATTTGACGCTGTGTCTCAAACTATCAGATTCCCTTTTTGACCGGCCCATTTACTCACACATGTTATAATAGATATTGGTTTTAGGAAATATCTAGCAGGTTCTTGTTTGGTTTTAAATGGCTTTGGGAACCTTCTAAAAGGTCCTGGCCTGTTTTTCCTATTTATTTATTTTTGTTATTTCCTTGAGGAATTTTCCCTTTTTTGGTGTTGTTTTTTTTAAAAAAATTCAGGTTTTCCTAACATTAAAAAATTGTCAGATTTTTTTTAAAACGTTTGCTTTTTTTAGAAAAATTCATGATTTAATATTGTTCACACTTTCACAAAAATGGTCGTATTTTCTTAAAATGTTCTGAAAATTTCAAAGTGTTGGAAATTTGTAGAAAACATATTTCAAATTACAATGCGTTTTTAGAAAAATTTCGTATTATTTTTTTGAATGTTTTTAACAGTGTTTACGTTAATTTTTCGTACATGTTTTAGAAAAATGTTTGGAATTTTCAACAAATGTTAACTTTCTACAGAATTTTTCATTTGATAAAAACAAATATTTGTGTTTATTTAAATAAATTCAAACACAACGGAAAACATTTTCATCCAAGATGGTATAATATCGCTAGATTATCGAGGGAGCTCCTTCGGCAACCTACACGCTGAATAGAGATACACCTACCCCCCACCACCCGTGCGCACGTCCTTGGACCATCCCATGTGCGGGCTGTGATGCCTCCTGCTTTTTTCATTTATTTTTTTTATTTTTTATTTTTTATTTTCTGTTTTCTTTTTTTGTTGTTCCTTAATTCGGGATTTCAAAAAACATTCACATTTAAAAAATTGCAAATATGGAAAATAAAGTTGGTGGAATCATATTTTTTTTATGAATTTAGAGAATGTCCATGACTTTAAAAATGTTTGCGAATTTAGAAAATATTTGTGATTTTGAAAAATTGTTCACATATTCAAAAATGTACAAGATTTGGAAAAAATATATTCAGGAGATTACTTTTTCCATGTTTTTAAAACAATAAGCACGTAGTCAAAAAAATTCCCAAATATTAAAAATTGTTCACAAATTCATACAATGTTCATGAAATTTTAAAAATGATCAATTTTTTTACAATATCAAAAAATGTTTGCGAATTCCATTTTTCACCCTAATTTGCGCCTAGTCTCATCTTTACCTATGCTCAACTTTGCCCATCTACCGTTTAGTGCCTTTATGAAAATACCCTTCCGTGCCGTTTTCATCCGACCAAAGGGGTTTGACTGTCATCGAGACGTTCCGTGGACATTTTTACCCCTACCCTTCGTAAAAAATAAAATAAAATAAAAAGAACACAGAAACATACCACTGCTAGCCCAGCTATAGTAAATGGCCCAGTCCAGCCCAGCGAGGGGTATGGTCATCTTCAACCCCTCGCGAGGAGGATGAGTCGTGGTAGCACGCGCGCCTGAGGTCGCCACCTCCTCCTTAGCGCCTCCAAATCGCCCCCGTGCTTATTCCCTTCGCCGAGGAGACATGCCCGAGCCCCTCTGCTTCTTCACCTTCATCTCGTGCTCGTTCCCCTGCTCTGGCGCTTGATCCCATAGCCACCCGAGAGCACTACATGACTGCCATCGCTTGTTTGCGTAGCCAACAATGTCGCAACGCCGAGCAACCATACCCTCGGGATCCGCAGCATCGCCTTCGCCGAGCAACCATACCCTCAACAATGCCAGAAATAAAATCATGTGTAGTCAAATATACATATTTTTATTTTTTTGCATGATTTATACTTGATGTATTACTTGACTACACAGCCTAGACGTGGCTTCGCCACTGATTCTACTGTAGACTATATATAAAGCAAAATGAGTGAATCTACACTCTAAATACATCTATATATATTCGTATGTGATTTATAATGAAATCTCTACAAAGACTTATATTTAGAAACGAAGGAAGTAGTATGTAGGCGAAGTTGGAATGAATTTGACTTTTTTTCCTATACTTTTCTCTACTGGTCCTCGTCTATCAGCGGTTGTGCACCAGGAGTCGTCGAAAGTAAACTGCACCCACACGAGTTCTCTCGTGCTCAACCCGCAAAAAAAAAGGAGTTCTCTCGTGCTCCACGGTACCAGGCGTCAACGATGATGAACTGCATCCCAGAGTATCCTCTTTCGCGAGGGTGTTGGAGTACCATGCGTCGTGTTGACAGGCACAGACCGCCTCCCATCCTTGACACGTCGGTGCCATCGGACACAGAAGTGGCCACATATCCACATACTCTCCGTTTTTAAATATAAGTCTTTCTAGAGATTTGAAATGAACTATCACATACGGATGTATATAGACATATTTTAGAGTGTAGATTTATTTATTTTGCTTCGTATATAGTCATTTGTTGAAATTTCTAGGAAAACAAATATTTCAGAACGGAGGAAGTAAAAGACAAAAAGAACTCATGCATTACTGCATGCACACTCTGCTATCCAAGTCGTGCATGGGTGTCCGAGGTGTGCACTCCATTTGCATCTTGTTTGTTCTCTACGTGTCCAGCTACCATGTGTACTGGTTAGTTTCGTAATGAATCATGTGCTCGTATTCTTATGGAGACATCATATGCCTACTTGTAACTGTAACAAACATATCTCCAAAGAATATGCTGACACATGCATGAATCCTGAGGTACTAAGAAGTTTTTACTCACGCTAATACTGGTTGCAAGCAAGGAACCAAGTCAAATTGCTATGAGCTATCATGCTTTCCATTCTCCTACCAGTTTCTCATCCACATACAAAGCATGAGAAATGCACCCTACGGTGGTATGCAACTCCACCTATCCCCTATATATACGCATGTCTTCCTTCCGAGTACGATATCAGTGGACTAAAATCCTCAGTAAGACAGGGCTAACCTTCGGTGTTATTAGCTTTCGTGAGAATTTGGAGGAAGCCAAATCCACGCATAGGGCGCAGACACAGGAACGGATACAGGAGGATGCGCGAGAATAAGGTTCAGACATAAACTTCATGATGGAAAATAAAGGGAACTTTTTGAAATAGCAGAGGTCTGGCAAACTTGGCTAATAGAAGGTTCCTGACGGAGATATCATGAGAATACAAGTTAGACTTTATTGCGTTACTTGAGACAGGTTCCTTAGCACCTCTGGTGGCGTTGATTTTGATTGGCATTGTTTACCACCAAGGGGAAGGCTCATAGACGACATACAATGATCTTGTGGTAGATCACCTATACTTTATACTTCATCCTAAATCAATACGAGCACAAGCATGACATATAGTTTTATTTCTAAGGAGAGCCTGAACCTGGATAAAAACCCATGCCCCTATTACCATTGTGTCAAGACTACTAGCTCCAGACACCCTAACCGAGATATGCCAGATTTTACTCCGTCAACGACTGCATCCTCTCCCTGTCGTCCCCACCCACTGCACCATCACCGCTCCATAATCTTCCTCCTCTTTGTGTAGGGACGTGCCTACAGAGCTGTTGCTGAAGCGGGCGATGCTGCCATCGGCCACAACCATTCTACAACGGCGACTGACCATCCAAGGCACGGGATCACATGATGGACATGGCCGGTGGCGTTTGCTGCTAGGATGGTCACCTGCACGCTGGAGTTGGCCGTGTTGCGACGCTGCCATGTATGCCGGGAGCTCATATCTAGGCAACGTGGGAGCTACATCGGGCATACAGGATGTTGTGGCCGGCATTGAAGATTGCTGCAACAAGTCATGGCGACGCCACGACACGTGACAGCGGCGACATCGATTTTGCTGCAACCATCGTCATCTTTTGCTAGTACCGGCGTTGTCGTTTGCTACATCCACTCATGACAACGTTGAGACCCACGACTGTGTTTTGCTGTAACTTATCATTTTTGCTACTACTACGTTGTCCATTGCTACATCCATTAATGACGTCACCTAAGACCCGCGAATCCGTTTTGCTGCTACGTATGTGGCGGGGCAATCTCAACGTGGTGGAGCTGCATCCACGGTGGCAAAATGCTATGATGGGCATTGTGTTTTTGCTGGAACCGGTGATGACAGATGCTGTAGCCAGCCATCTAGTTGGAACCGGTAGTTGCATATACTTGAGCGGCAGAAGGTCATGCTACGATGAGCTCTTTTTGTGCTGGAACGAACGGTGGCTGATGCTGTAACCGGCTTTAGCGGGAGCCGACCATGACGGGAGTTGCAAGCAGGGAGCACACATGATGATGGGTAAGGCGTGGGGAACTTTGTGCGAGGGGGTGGGCGGAGGTGGATCGTGGGGTGCCCACGGACGGTGACGCCGAGCGCCGGTGCTTTGACAGGGGACTCGCGTGGGAGCCGTGGCCATGGCTAGGATTTCCTTGTCAGCTAGGATATGCCTATTTTTCAGATCTGCGAGCTCTTTGGCGTGGTGCTTCAAGCTCGCTGGTAGCGGTGGGGTAGGGCTCCGGCGAAGAGCGGCGATGAAGATGGCCTTGTGGCGCGGTGAGTGCGAGCTGTGTTGGAAGGAGGACAGGAGGAAGACTCGTACATGAAGGCGGGGGTTGTGGTGGTGGTGGTGGGGGGGGGGGGGGGGGTCGACAGGGGTGATGGAGCAGCTGTGGTTTCCTCAATCGGAGGGTCGTGCGGCGACCGACCAAAATTTGGGTTGGTCGGTCGGGCCTTATAAAATACGGTACGACCATTCACAATACCAAATCTATATGTTATGAAAATGTATTCAATAATAAATCTAGTGCTATTGATTCGATGGTCTTTGTAAACTTAATTAAAGTTTATAAAGTTTGGTTTTCTGACAGACCTAATATGCAGAATAAATAAAAAAGAAGAGAGTGCTGAGTTAGAAGAGTCTCACTTGAAAAAGACTGATGGGTGTTTACCAAATACTATTGGCTCGTCGCGGCGGCGGCGGCGGCGACGGCGATGAGCCTCGTAGAACTAGAAGCCCGCCTACCGGCCGTCGTCACCCAACCTCAGCTCAGCCAGGTCCATGGCATCCTCCCGGGCCACCGACATGGGCGACATGGCCCACGCGGCCGGGCCTGCTCTTCTCCTCGTTCCTCCGCGATGGGATGGGACGGGACGCAGCCAGGCTCGAGGCCGCCCTCGCCAGGATCCGCGGCTGATTGTATTGTACCACTGCTCCCCTTGGGCGCGCGCTGGAGCTGTTGGACGAAATGCCGCGCCCGGACGGCTTCACCTACCCTCTACTTCCTGGACGCACTGTCCCACGCCGGGTCCACCACTGTCCCTCGCCGGAGCAACACTGCTGGCTGGTCCATCAGCTCTCATCTGACCTGACGGAGGGGTGCAGGGGATGTCTTGCCAGCCAGACTCGCAGTCGCAGGTCTGGAGGGTGCTGCTTGGCGGGTGCATGATTCAGACCGGCCTCACCTCACCTCTGGTCATCAGTCGGAGGATGATGAGTGTGTCCCCGTGGAAGCGATCCCTTGAAGATAAGTGGATATGCGACGTACGTGCTGACTTCCACAAATGGTCTTGAGGTACGTACGTAAATGCCACTAGAGAGTAATATCCAGGTTATATATGATTGCATGCTGATGAGAGAAAACCTTATACTTAGGCATAGAGGGAGTATATGCCTATACCACCTAAACCTTCTGATCACCAAGTAGTGAGAAATGCTTTTATCTTTTTTTTTCTTTTTTCGGAAAGGGGGATCTCCCCGGCCTCTGCATCAGAGTGATGCATACAGCCATCTTATTAACGAAATAAAAGGTTCCAACAAGGTTCCAAAGTCTCCGACTGAAAAGTATTAAAAAGACAGCTCACACAGAGCTAAAGAGGCTAGAAACACAGACTAGCCAAGATAAGACGCCACAACCGGCTGGCTAAAGATAGATAGGTAAACTAATTGCCTATCCTATTACATGACCGCCATCCAAACCAGTTGAAGATATCCCGAGCTACCATCTCCCAGCGGATAGATCCAGTAACCAAATGCTCCCTGGCCTCCATCGGAGTGAGTAGCGACCATGAACGGATCACGGCCGTGGCTCGGAAAATAACCTGCAAAAAGTGAATACGTGATGTTCTGTTAAAAACCAAATCATTTCTGCAAGTCCAGATAGTCCACAACAAAGCGCAAACTCCAACACGAATATGTCTCGCTAAGTCAGGCTCAATCCCAGTGAGCCATGTCCCAAATAACGTAGTGACAGAATTCGGTGGAGTAATATTAAAAGCAATGTGAACCGTCCGCCAAAGGACTCTGGCAAACGGGCAATCAAGAAAGAGATGTTTGATCGTCTCGTCCCGATCACAGAAGCTACACCTCGTAGATCCTGTCCAATTACGCTTAATCAAGTTATCCTTGGTTAAAATAACCTGTTTATGGACAAACCACATAAACACTTTTATTTTCAAAGGAACTTTGACAGCCCAAACATGCTTGGAAGTAGGAATGGAGCTCGAATTAATTACATCAATATACATTGATTTAACCGTGAATACTCCAGACCTAGTCAGTTTCCAGCGTAATTCATCGGGTTGTTGAGAAAGATGTACATCCATTAGTCTCCGAACTAGAAGGAGCCAATCTTCCCAACGATTGCCCACTAACGACCGTCTGAACTGAATATTAAGGGGGATGGATTGAAACACCGTAGCAACGAACACCTCACGTCGTTGAACAATGCGATATAAAGACGGATATTGAATGGCCAAGGGTGTCTCGCCGAGCCAAGTATCCTCCCAGAAGCGTGTACTAGCGCCGTTGCCAATAACAACCTTTGTCCTATTAAACAGAGATTGTTTGACTTTCATCAATCCGTTCCAGAAAGGCGAGTCAGTTGGCCTGACTATGACCTGGGACAAGGATATTGTCTGTAGGTACTTGCTGCGAAGGATTTGGGCCCACATGGCATCAGTCTCAAAAGAAAGCTTCCACAGCCACTTGCTAAGAAGGCATCTGTTCTTAACTTCAAGATTTTCAATACCAAGACCCCCTTGGTCTTTCGGTCTACAGATGATATCCCATTTTGCAAGTCTGTATTTTCTTTTTAGATCATCACCCTGCCAAAAGAAATGCGATCGATAAAAGTCCAGTCTTTTCCTAACACCAACTGGGACTTGAAAGAACGATAAGAGAAACATAGGCATACTCGTGAGCACCGAATTAATCAGAATTAATCGGCCTCCATATGACATGAGCTTGCCCTTCCAGCAACTCAGTTTCTTCTCAAACCGGTCTTCGATGCACTTCCATTCTCTATTAGTCAGCTTTCGATGGTGGATTGGAATACCTAGGTAAGAGAAAGGTAAATGCCCCAAGTCGCACCCAAACAATTGCCTATAAGCCTCCTGTTTGTCTTTGGCTCCACCAAAGAAGAAAAACTCGCTCTTATGAAAGTTAATCTTTAACCCCGTCAATTGTTCGAAAAGGCATAACACCAGCTTCATATTTCTCGCCTTGGCCAGGTCATGCTCCATAAAGATGATTGTATCATCTGTAGGAGATATGCCCTAGAGGCAGTAATAACAGTTATTTTGTATCTCCAAAGTTTGTAATGAATGTTTAGCTTCCATGCTATAACTGCAATGATTCTCGAGTCTGCAATATCCATGAGGCTCGGAGGGAAACTCATGCGCACGTGTGGTATACTAAACGGTAAAATGTATTCCTAGTCTTGCCTCTAAGACTGGCTCATGTATTGCATGATGATCCTGTTTTCCTGATCATGGGCATGTCTATGCTGGCAATTCTGAGGGCGCGATGTTGGTAGAACACTTGTGTTGAATCGACCCAAATTGATGTTAAGCTATGAGATTCTTTTCGTCACAAGTTTATGGTTAATAACACAGAGATAGTTAATGTTTGCATAATTCCTTAGACCATGAGAGTATCGAGTTCCTGCGTACTTGCTTCGTGAACTTTGGGGTTTGTTAAACGTCATCCGTAACTGGGTGGCTATTACGGCGGCTTACGGGTTCACGGAAAAGTATGGCAAGTAACGAGATAGATCAAGCTTGGGATTTGCTCCTCCGACGATGGAGAGATATTCTCGGGCCCTCTCGGTGTTACGGTATCCATAATCGTCTGGCCAGACACCTTGTGATTTGATCACTGGTATGCCGGAACACGGAAACGAGAAAAGAGAACAAAACCGGTAACGAGGTAACTTGCATGCTGGAGTTGATCCACAGGAATGCAATAAATCTCACCTCGGGTGTTTGTGACATATCGCGAAGCAATAGGAATAGCTCACTACAACTGGAGGTTCACTCGAATATTCATTCGTGTGGGTATAGGGGTCAATATGGGTGTCCACAGCTCCGATGTTGATCATTGATCGGAAGGGGTTCCGGGTCATGTCTATACTTCACCGAACCTATAGGGTCACACGCTTAAGGGTCATCTATCTGCTGAATACTAGACAGGGAGTATGAGAGAAAATCACCGAAAAAGTTTCGGACACCGGAAAGGTTTCGGACAGCGGAATCATACCGCAGAGAGAGGTCATCGGATAAGTTTCGATGGTACCGAAAAGTTGTTTCGGGATATACCATTAAGTCAGATTGGTTTCGGCAAATGCCTGATAATTCTTGGAGCGTGACAGAATCATTCTGGAAGCTGCCGGAGCCACTTCAGATGCGTTTCGCAGATGAAAATCACTAAAACCGGAATTGTTTCGGAACGCGTTGAAAATTATTTTAGTGGGTACTGGAAATGTTCTAAGCCCACATAAATATTTTCAGTTCGAACGGACGCTGAAAAATGTCGTCGTGAATAGTGAAAGTGCTTTTTGGGATAATTTTGGAGAGCCACCCTTTTTGACTTGGTCAAAGTTCTAGAAGGAAGTGGCTTACAAGGGAAGGAACCCCATTTGGGGGGCCCCCCTAGGGGTGGCCGGCCATGGGTGGTGGAGCTCCACATGGCATCCCATTTTGTCCTTAACACCCTCATGTGTGACCTAATGCATGGGGTTTTTTGGTAATTTGTGGAGGCACACTACCCCTTGGTTTTCCTATAAATAGAGGAGGTGAGGGCTGCCATCTCTTCATCCCTTGCTCTCATACACATGCCATGCATTATCTGGCTTCTTCTCTCCCTCCCACGAAAAGAGTTTCGTAGAGCCGTAAGGCTGTCTGGGTTCCGGCAGGAACTAGTTCTGGACGGCGAAGCCCTGCCGGATAGCTGACACCGTATGCGTGCAACCCCGTAGAGAGATTGTAGTTTCGATCTTTTGCCCGAGGGGCTGTTTGAGTGTCCTCCCGAAGGGCTGTCCGAGTCTCCGTCCGAGTTTCGAGGGTCCTCCCGAAGGGCTGTCCGCGACATTGTCCGGGGGACTGTCCGACCGCCTCCCAAAGGGGTGTCCGGAGAGGTAGTACATCCTCGCGGTTGGGAGGTTGTAAATCCTAGCTGCGGGGATCTGCACCAACGATCTACACCGACTCTTCTTCCGCTGCGCTTCGAGTCGGTGCGGATCAGATCAAACCTTATATGCAGTCTCCATAGTGGTCCTGGGCGTGCTCGCTATACCGAAAATTTTCGTTTTCTGTCGCGTTCCCCTACATCATCAGCGTACTGAAGGATGGATACACCTCCATCAACCAGATGAGGTACCAAGCCACCCACTTGACCATTCTCCTTAGCCCTTCCTATCAAGATGGCTAACATATCAACCACAATGTTAAACAGGATAGGGGACATCGGATCTCCTTGTCTTAGGCCTTTATGTGTCTGGAAGTAATGACCAATATCGTCATTCACTTTAATTCCCACACTCCCTTTTTGCGTAAATGATTCAACCTGGCGGCGCCAGGCTTCATCAAAACTTTTCATACGCAATGCCTGTTGGAGAAATGGCCATTTGACCTTATCGTACGCTTTCTCGAAATCCACCTTAAAAATTACACCATCTAATTTCTTGGAATGGATTTCATGGAGCGTTTCATGAAGGACGACCACCCCTTCAAGGATGTTTCTGTCCGGCATGAAGGCAGTTTGGGAGTGCTGCACCACAGAATGCGCAATCTGTGTGAGCCTATTAGTCCCGACCTTGGTGAAGATTTTAAAACTAACATTGAGAAGGCAGATCGGCCTGAACTGCTCAATTCTCACAGCATCCGTCTTCTTAGGAAGCAGTGTGATAGTTCCAAAATTCAAGTGAAATAATTGAAGCTGTCCAGAGAACAGATCATGAAACATAGATAGCAAATCCCCCTTAATAATATGCCATCACTTCTTGTAGAACTCCACCGGAAATCCATCCGGTCCGGGAGCCTTATTATTTTTCAACTGTGCTATAGCATCAAACACCTCCTTCTCCGAGAACGGGGAAACCAGAATATCATTTTCAGCAGCCGAAAGTTGAGGCACATCCTCAGTTCTGGACTCATCGAGGGATACACAATTATCCTCCGGAGGTCCAAATAACTGCCTATAATACTCGGTTATATATGTTTTTAGGTTATCCTGTCCTAAAATAGTGCCCTCATCTTGTTCAAGTTGGAATATTCTCTTCTTTCTGTGCTTACCATTAGCAATCAGATGAAAGAATTGAGTATTCGCGTCCCCTTGGACCACTTTGCGGACCTTAGCCCGCAAAGCCCACTTCAATTCTTCTTCGTGGAGAAGTTCTTTCATCCTCTTCTCTGCCTCAGTTTTAACCTGGAGCTCAGCAGGCATCAAAATCGTGGATTCGGCCTTAATGTCCAGAGTCTGTATAAGAGAGAGGAGCCTGTCCTTCTCAATCTTATACACCCCACTAAGGTGCTTAGCCCAACCCCGTAAGAAGCTTCTCAAACTCCTAATATTATTTTGCCAACGCTCAACCGCAGTCCTACCTCCTACACCCTTCGCCCATTCCCTAGCGATCAGGTCTAAGAACCCTTCGCGTTCGAACCAGGCCATCTCAAAAGAAAAGGTGTTTTTGTTTCCCACGTGGTTCGGCTCCCCTGAGTCAACGAAAAAGGGTGTGTGATCGGAAAAACCCCGCGAAAGAGCTTGAACCGTCACAAGCGGGAACTTCTGTTCCCACTCCACACTCGCAAGAACTCGATCAAGCTTTTCGTAAGTCGGGTTGGGCAAAGAGTTAGCCCAGGTAAACTTTCTACCAGAAAGCTCTATCTCCCTCAGATCCAAGCTTTCAATAATAGTATTGAACATGAACGACCACCTGCCGTCAAAATTATCATTATTCTTCTCCTCTCTCCTCCTAATGATGTTGAAATCACCCCCAACTAAGATTGGAAGCTGCTCGGACCCACAAATCCGAACAAGATCCGCCAAAAATTCCGGTTTAAGCTCGGGCTGTGCAGCACCATAAACCGCCACCAACGCCCAGTTGAAACCATCAACCTTAGACCTGACTCGAAACTTAACCGCGAAGTCGCCCATCACTACACTACGGACTTCAAGTGAATCGCATCTCACACCCAGCAAGATACCACCCAATCTTCCTCGCGGAGGGAGGCAATGCCAATCAAAATCAACACCACCCGCAAGAGAGGAAAGGAACTGGGGCGCAAAGTTGTCTCTACCAGTTTCCGATAGAGCAATAAAATCTAAACGATGCTCCAGAGATGCCTCAGCAAGAAACCTTCTTTTAGCCAAGTCTTTCAGACCTCTGCTATTCCAAAAGATTCCTTTCATCACTCATCATGAAATTTTTTAGTAGTCCGAATCCTAGCACTCCTACGAACTGCAGAATCGGGATAAATTTTCCGTTTCCACTTACGCTTTGGTTTACTAGGTCCTGACTCCTGATCCTCATAACCGTGCTCAGCGGAATAAACAATTGCATTATCTATGGGCATATCATCGTCCTCAGACTCATGATTGGATGGTGCTAGATCCACACACATATTATCGAGCACTCTAACCCCTAATGCATCAATCTCATTGTCATTCATGGGTTTAACCGCTGCAAGATTACGAATAGTCTCTAAGGCACGCTCCGCCTCCAAATCTAACAAATCATTCACCGAATTGGAAATCTCACTATCTGTAGCCCCGAGTGAAACTCCTAATTGGTTTGCATTATTTATAATTTCCTCATTAGAAAAATGCAATAAAGAATTAGATATGTTGACGGACATACCAGTAGAGATCTCAGCATCATGAAGCTTGGTCGCCCTCATAGCGCACCTCTGCTGCATGTCATCAACCTCCGGAAGCTCCTGAATGCGAGCACTCATCCGCCTTCCCGTCGAGACCGGGTCCGGGATCCCGCCAAAAGCAACGACCTCCTCCCTAGTAACTCCTCGCGCTGAAACCCGCGAAGGGTCAACCAAGGTTACCGGAGGAGGCGGCTGCGGGCTCCCATACCCCTCGGACAAGTGCCCCAAGCCGAGACCCATAGCAATGGGTACGCTGGGAGGGAGGATGGCGGGGGCCGCCTGCCCGAGCCCTCCTCCCGCCCCACCCTTCGGCGAAGAATGGGTCGTCATCGTCGCAGGAGACGCGGTCCTCCTGACCGCCGAAAAGGGAGGAGGAGCCAGGGCCACCTGCCCCAAACCCCCCACCCCCAGCGTCTCAGCAAGCGCAGGTGCCGTCTCCACGACCGGAGGAGACTCGGTCCTCCTGACCGCCGACGAGGAAGGAGGAGTCAGGGGCACCTGCCCCAAACCCCCCTCCCCCGACGTCTCAGAAGGCGCGGGCGCCGCCACGACCGAAGGAGATGCGGTCCTCCTGACCGCCGGCGAGGAAGGAGGAGTCAGGGCCGCCTGCCCCAAACCCCCCTCCCCCAACGCCACAGAAGGCGCGGCCGCCGCCGCCACGCCTGAAGGAGAGAGAGCCGAGGCCGCCTGCCTTGGGCCTCCTCTCCCAGCACCCGCCGATCCCGCCATGACCAGCAATGCCGACGTCGGGATAGTGAAGAGGGAAGTCGAAGCCACCTGCCCCGACCCCCCTCCCCCACGCCCCACCTCAGCCGCAACCGTTATCTCCGGAACCTCGACCTCAGGTGGAGCAACCACCGACTCCCCGTCCCCGGAGCCAACCAAAGTCCTCACCGACGATGTCCGCGCCAAGCATCCAGCCAGTGCCCCACCGGCATCCTCGAACTCCAACAAAGGTAGTGACTGCTCAAACGCATCATCAGAATCTACCCGGTCACTCCAAAGTCTGGGAGGGGCAGAGGCTGGCTCAACGGACCCAAACCGCAACGAAGTCATAGGCACCGATGGTGAGGGTGCCGGCTCAACCCCGGTCTCATCCCCGGACTGAGCCACAAGACGAGAGCCGTTAGTCCCCTCACGAGTCGACTCGTCAGTCGGTGCCCCCTCAGCTCCCGCACTGTCATCCCCCTCGTGCATATCAACACCATTCCCAATCATTGCCTCAGCAAACAGGGCGGCGTCCTCAAACTCGATCTCAAGAGGAAGCACCTCTCCCCTATAAGTCCAGTTGACCACATCAGGCACGAACTCAATATCCAAAACGCTCACTAAGATGCGGGCCACTCCATGTGCACGAGTAAAGGCCATATCCACTTTCTCCGTCTTGCCAACCATAATGCCCATACTGGCCACAACTCGAACATCCTGCAAAGGCTTAGATGGAGCCCCCGAAAACCTCAACCAGACCTGCGTAAGCGGCTTTCCTTTAGGCTCCACCTGCTGCCACTCATGGAACTCCAGAATGCACCTAGTGCCAGGAACTCTGCATAAACCAAAACTCAACAGTCTCTGCAGATCATCCACAGAAGGAAACTCCACCTTAAAAACATTGGCCTCGAGAGTAACGAGCTCCCAATGGAAGTCCCCCGGTGCCAGTTCCTGAAGCCTCTGCACAATCTGAGCCTCTGAAACCTCACCCTGAGTAGCTTTGACAACCCTGGTGGTCAAGCTCAAAGTCTCCTCCGGAATCTCTCTCGCAGCCGGGGACTCAAAGAACATTAGCTCAGCACAATAAACTCCATACATTGTCAAAGACAGAGCCTGGTCACGCAACAACGGGCAATCCCCCGAGGCATGTGCCGGCTTACCACAGGACTCACACAGCTCTGCCACGCATTCAGCAATGAAGTGGCCCTTCTCACCACAACGGTGGCAAAGCATCCTTTCCTTCTTACGCGCCCACTTGGACGCCCTCTCAGCATCAGACCTGTCGGTAACCTCAGACACATTCCCAGTCGCAGGAACCTCAACATTGGCTAAAGCCGCTACCACCTCCATCGCCTGTGGAGGGAGCTCCATGGAAGCGCGATCGGTCTCCACTACTGACGCCGCTTGGTCAACAACTGCCGAAGGCAGAGGCGGTCTGCGATGATACCTCCCGCGGCCACCGCCTCGACCACCACGATGTCCACGGTGACCCCCTCTCTGGCGGTGATCCGAACCGGAGGCACCCTCAACAAAACCTCCTGGAGGGCCGAGAAACGGTCTCTCAGCAGACCCGTCACTCTGCCAGGCATAAACACGCCCCCCTCCCGTGGAGGAGGAACCACGGTGCTGTCCATCGCCATACACATCTAACCCATCGTCCCCCCATTGGCCTCGGGGCGGAGCACGGGACTCTTTAGAACTTGAATTCTGCCTCGTCTGAGATGGTCCCGACCGGTTTTGAGCCGGCCGCGCGACGAAGTGAGGTGGAGGCGCGGCATGAGACTGACCGCCCACAGGTGACGGCACGATCCCCGGAGTAGCACCACCTCTGCCAGTACCAGCTACACCAGCCGCGCCCAGCGTTGGGGGCCTAGGCCCGCCTCGACCCGCTGCCGGCGAAGCGACGGGCGCCGGAGGCCTGAGCCGGCCCTTTCCAGCCGCCGGTTGCAAGGACACCCCCGGCGCTGGAGGCCTAGTCCCACCTCGACCTGCTACCGGCTGAGCAACGGGCACCGGCGGCCTCACGCCCGAGTTAGCGTTACCGCGGCCCGGTCCCAGTGGAACGCCCCCGCCTGCCGGCTGCCTCTGGCCTGGCGGCACGAGGGCTCCACGCCCGGCCCCTGCCGTCGGAGGTGGCTCCTCCCCGCCCCGCCCTGCTGGAGCGGCCGAGGCTAGTCTCTTCGATGGCGGCGGCGCAGCCCCGCGACCGGCCATGTGCAAGAGAGGTCGAATCCTTCTCGCCCGACGAGCACCACACGTGGGGAATCCCCTGGTCCCGCGCCTGCGAACCCTAACAGCGACAGACGACGGCGCACGACAGGAAGGAGACCGATCCCCCTCGTACGTGCATGTGATTGCGTTGCGGGATGAAGTATGGTCCGGTTCAGCATGGGACTCATACCCATCTGACCTAGGCCCAACTCCTCGTGGACTCGACTCCCTCCAAGCCGGCCCAACGGAGCCCAACAAGCTGTTCAAACGCCGCGCTCTCGCCTCCGAGATCCCCATCGCCGGCACAGCCAAGA
Source organism: Aegilops tauschii subsp. strangulata (assembly GCF_002575655.3). Lineage (NCBI taxonomy): Eukaryota > Viridiplantae > Streptophyta > Magnoliopsida > Poales > Poaceae > Aegilops > Aegilops tauschii. The sequence goes on from NC_053036.3 coordinate 653,676,647, forward strand.
CCGGCGCCGCCGGTGCCTGACGACCGCCGATCCGCCTCGCATTCTTCCTCTTCTTAACAGTAATCCACGACTCCGGCCTAATCATGTCGAAAAGCGTAAGATTCGGAAGACTCACCTTAGGTATGGGACCCTTCCAAGGTCGAATCGCGGATGCCGCCGTCCTCCGATGCACTACACGTCGAATCATCTCTTTCTTCTCGTCCGCGCAAAGACCGATTCGCGCCGGATCCTCCGATGGCAGAATGCTTTTATCTGCTTATACCACCTAAACCTTATACTTAAACAAACAAGTTAGCGCTTCCCAACTTGTATCTGCGAATTCCTGCATTTCTGCGCCTGTTACTAAATTGTTCTGTCAAGAGGAATATATGTGTACAGTGGAGCGAGGTGAAACTTTAACGTCCATCACTTGTTCGTTCCTGCATCTGCATGCAGGGATCCCAACACGGATACACTTGCTTTTGTTTGTTTGACCAATGACTTTACTGACCTTTTGTTTTTCACTCGCTGAAACCTTTTGTTGGCTTTCTATAATGCTTTAATAGATCAATGATGACTTCAATGAAACACTTGAGTACTGCACTAGCTCATTATATTATTGATCTGCATAAAACTCCACTTCAAGGGCTAATAATTAACTCTTCTTGATATTACATCTGGTAGCTGCGTTATATATGTATACATATATCACATACACAAGCTCATTATATTATTGCAGAACCCAGCCAAAGCACATTATATTTTATATAGCACACAATAATATATCGGTAAGAAGTCAAATGTGCATAGAAGGCACTTATTACATGAAACCATATTGTCCGGAGGAAAGCCACACAGATCCAGACACATGAGCATAGGCACAACCATTTTGCTCAACCACAATCACAAGGCACACATTGCAGAACAAGTAACTGGAGACACCCACCCACACACACACCACTCAATCGGCATAAATGGTAGACAGAAACACACGATGGCAAACCACACGGGCACTCACAAACCCAAATCATGCGAGGAATTGATGATGCACCGAGGAAGTAAAGGGAAGGCCTTCGGTTGTGCTGATCTACTCTTTAGTCTTTTGATGTCTTCTTTCACCGCATTAGGGACAGTGTCACCATTCAACTCCAGCTCCTTTAATGCAGGAAGTTTGTCGATTCCAGACAGAGAATCAATTTTGGTGAATGACCAGATGATCCTCTCGAGCTTACTAGCAGCCCCATTATCAAATTTGATTTCAGTTATGCTGGTTCCCTCAACAAGGAAGTTCTCAAGATTTTTGAATTTACCCTTGTTGAAGACGAGCTTACTATCAGTGTATGCATTGTGTCGAAGCTTGAGACACAGTAAGTTCTCAAGCTCGGCAAGGACCTTCAGATCTTCCTGGCTCAGCAAAGTGCCAGTTAGAGTTACCTTGGCAAGTTGCTTTCCATTTTCGCAAAATATCTTAAGAAGCTGCCCCTTTTGTGCGCCAGTGCTTTCATTGATACTTAGTCTCTCAAGAACATTGGGGCAGTCTTCTTTCAGACAGAGAGCTGCTGGAGTGCCCTTGTGTCCAGGTATGTCTAGAGTAATTGACAGAAAACGGAGGGACTGGGTTAGGAGGTCACTGATTGCTTCAAGCAACGGCTGGAGGTCACTCTCCTTGTTGATAGCCACACCCAGCTTCTTGAGCTGATTTAGACTTCCAATGTCTTTCAAGTCCTGGTTATTCTTCGGTTTGACATTGGACAGTACCTCCACTCCCTCCATTTTCTCAATCTTCTCAGGGATCTGAACACTGGAGAAGTCAGCACGATTGCTCGTACTTGAACCAACATGACCGGCCAACAGAAGCTTCAGACGATTCTGCGGCTTGACATTGAACTTTTTGATCTTCTCAGGGAAGTCAACAGGGCTTGAATCAACATTACCAGCTAACAGACGTTTCAGCTTTCTGAGCAGGACATGTCTTGTTGCAGACGCAGGAATATTGGTCTGCCGTATATCCAATACCTCAAGCTCAAGAAGATTGTTTATTTCACTGGGCAGCTCGGTAACATTGGTTCGCCTTAGGCAGAGATACTTGAGCATTAGCATCTTCCTGCATATGTTCCTCAGGTAGTGCTGGTACTCCGGGAAGCAATCACAGCCCTCTAGATCTAGCACCTTGAGCTTGGAGAACTGAGATGACTTTTCCAAGAAATTTTCGATCTTTTGAGAGCTGCGGAGACGAACATCGCTGAAAATAGAGAAGTGGTGAGCCAAGTGATGTGACAGCCGTGTCTCCAGAATGTGCTGCTTCATGGCGATCTTGGTAATGAATCCATAAACTGTCTTATGAACCGTGCAGCTCTTGACCGTTCCAGTAGCACCAATGCCAGCAGGACAAACAAGGCACCGGGCAACCAGTGTATCAAAACATTTATCGGCTTCCTCCACTGAAGAGGACCAGTGCCATTCTTTGGTGGTAATCAGCCCTTCTGCAACCCATCGTCCGATCAAGGTTGACCGCCTGATGGGTTCTCCTAGAGGGAAGATGGCGAGGTACAACAAACAAGACCTATACTCTTTAGGTAGATCCCTGTAGGAGAACTTGAACATCCTACTGGGCAATGATTTTTGTGCGGCACTGGCTTGCAAGGATCCGTGCAACTTGCTCAACTCTTCACTGCTCCTCTTGGGTTTAGCGTACAATGCATGAGCAAATATCTTCATGCAGAATTCATCTGACTTGCACTCGCATAAAATGTTGTGAACAATCTTGCGGATCTTGTCATCATTCATATGATGGCTTGTATGCTGGAGCACAGTATCAAGGTAGAGGCCAACAAGAGAATATTCTACAAGATCCTTCTCTGGACAGTGAAAATATTGCTTGGTGTCCTGTTGAGTGGTTTTTGTGGCCACAATCACAGCACCGGTGATGGGGCACTCCAACAGGCCCAAAGTTTTTCTGGTCTTCTCCCATTTGGGTACATACTTGTAATCAACTTTGAGAATGACCAAAATCCTCCTTTGATCATCTCCCAAACATTCTTGAATCTTTTCCACGATCCTTTTAACCATCAGTTGCTTCGTAATCTTCCATTCGATTTCTTCTTTCTTGTTCTTTATGGTTTTTTTGAAATAATCTTCCTCAGTTTGAGCTGGTTCACTGCCTGTCTCTTGGTTCTTCTCAGATTTGTCTAATTCCCGCAGCTCATGCAACATTCCTTTAACCTCTTTGACCATATCTTTGATTTCATCCTCGACCAGTGTGCCAGGAGTACCATTTGTAGCGATGGTGCTGATGCTGCTTGGCCTTGGGAACACCTTCCATAGGATGTCTTCATATTCGGGCTCCTTGAGTTGCTTCGTATTTGAGCCGCCTGCTTCTATTTTCCTTTTAAGCTTCTTGGCTGTTTGCTTGATGATGACATCGTACACTTCTGCTATCATGGATTTCTTCTTTTTGTCTTCCTTTTCAGCTGCAGTCGTCGTTGAGCAGTAGATGAGCAGCGAGAGGAGTTGCCCCAATGGTTTAGTGGTGACTTTTTTTTCAAGATCCTTTCCATCCTCCTTTGGTTTTATCAGGTCTTTACCATCCACAAGGTTGCAATTGATGTCTTCAATTGTTTTGTCGACCTTGATTTCTTTTATCTCGTCCTTGATGGCACGAAGCATCCTCTTCATGTAATCATAAGTACCCCATTTTGTTGTAGGAGGAGTCGTGCCTTGCTGCCGGTTGAGTTGACGTAGGATGTAGCAGAGAATCCTGTAGGGCCGTAGCGGTACAAAGTCAAAATGCACCGCCGACATGTCGACCAAGACAACGACATTCCGCGGTGCTACAACCTGTGCAATGGTCTCCGGTGGCACAACCTTATCTTCATGCACAACGGCGCTGGTATCGTTGATCTCCGGTGGCACAACCTTATCTTCATGGGCAAGGTCGGTAGTGTGCTTGGTCTCTGGTGGCATAACCTTATCTTGGTGCACAGGAGTGCTGACATCCTTGTTCTCCAGTGGCATAGCCTTATCTCCAGGCGCATAGGCGCCCGCGTCCTTGGTCATTGGTGGCACAACTGTCTTCTCTTGGTCCTTGGTCTCCGGTGGCACATCCACCTCAGCTTCATGCATAGGAGCACTAACGTCCTTGGTCTCCGGTGGCACTGCCGTCCTTGGCCTCCGGTGGCATAGCCGCCTTATCTTGATGCACAAGAGTGCTATTGTCCTTGGTCTTGGGTGGCACAAACGCCTTATCTTCATGCGCAAGAGCGCCGACGTCCTTGGTCTCCAATGGCATTGCCTTGTCTTTGTGCGGAGAGTGCCAGTGTCCTTGGTCTCCGATGGCACAACCTCATTATCTTCATTTGCAAGAGCACAGACGTCCTTGGTCTCCGATGGTCCTGCCGCCTTATCTTGATGCACAAGAGGGTCGGAGTCGTTGGTCTCCGATGGCACAACAGCCTTAACTTGATGCGCAAGGGCGCCATCCGGTGGGACAACCTTATCATGGGCGTCCTCTACCCGCTTCAAATGGGCTTGTGCCACGGCCAGGGCTTTACGCCCAAGAGCGTCAGCATCCTCGGGTTTGGTTACCACAAAGACGATGCATGGTAGTAATGGGTTTGATCCGGCCGACGATTCTGGCATTATGTCTTCCTCCGCCGCCACTGCCCCTGCCTCCGCCTGCACCACTGATCCGATCCAGTGGTCTAACCTCGTCCTAAAGTACTCATCCATGTCCATTGTCATACTCATAGTAGTCATGGACAAGGCCACCTTGAGTGGATCCACTCCGTCTTGGTCATCGTCGTCTTCTTCATGGTCTTGTGTGGCCGGCAGCAACAATGGCTCCGTGAGCCCAACACCAGCACCCGAAGATGATGACAACTCCGCCGTTTTGACCTCGACGCCATACCTCAATCGGCGATTTCCAATGTCTTGTGCCCGGTCCTTGAGCTCCCTCAGATGGCCGGCTGCTCGGTGCTGCGCGAGCAGCTTGCGCAGCAGCCAGGGAGCCCACCAGAGGTAGAGGCGAAGGCCCCCCCTGGGCCGGTGGAATCCGGGGTCGCCACGGTAGAGGTAGAGGTCGATGCAGTTGTTGCAATCGTTGGCGAGGATCCGAACCTGATTCATCCAGGTGCGGACCTGCTCGTCGTGCTCGCGGCTGCTCCCGGACAGGTTGGCCAGGAAGCTGCCCATGCTCTCCATCTCCTCTTGGATGAACTGCACGTCGCGTCGGACGCGGCCGAGCCTCACTGCCTCATGGCTGATCACCCCCAGTAGCGTGGTCACGGCGCCCGTCGCCAGCTCCGCCATGGATTTCTCCCCTCCGCCGGCGGCCTGGCCCTGGTATGTGTTATGCTGTCTCAAGAATTTGGTTGGTTGGGGAAGCAGGCTAGGCTAGCATGCATGCGGCTGTGTGGCCTTGCATTGCATTCGCTCGTCTACCTGCGCGGGTGTGTGTGTGTGTGCCGTGGGTAACCAGCAAAAGGACCCCTTTGCTGTATTCTACGTGAGCCCAAGCAAAGCAGCTTCTTCTTTTCTTTTCTCTCCATCATTTACTTCTTTCAGCAGGTTGCAGAGACTTCATGGTGAACCTACAAGTGTAGGGGACCTCGAGAATGCGATTTTCCGCTGTCTCCAGGTGGAGCATCATCAGCACATTACCCAACTTCTTCCTTTTCGTTTCTCCCTATATATTCTTTACTTTTGAGTAGGCTCCAGATCCTTCATCGTGATTTCTCATTTTGTCTTTGATCTTCTCGAAGGATACATCGATCGTTAATTGATTCCTCATCCTCTCCTCTGTTACGATTTTCCTACGGCCCCTTTCGTGTGATAAACTTGTCGGCAACTCAATTGCTTTGCTGACAAGTGATCCTCTCCTCTGTTAGGATTTTCCTATGGTCCCTTTCGTGTGATAAACTTGTCGGCAACTCAATTGCGTTGCTGACAAGTGATCCTCTCCTCTGTTATGATTTTCCTGTGGTCCTTTTCGTGTGATAAACTTGTCGGCAACTCAATTGCGTTGCTGACAAGTGATCCTCTCCTCTGTTATGATTTTCCTGTGGTCCTTTTCGTGTGATAAACTTGTCGGCAACTCAATTGCGTTGCTGACAAGTGATCCTCTCCTCTGTTATGATTTTCCTATGGTCCTTTTCGTGTGATAAACTTGTCGGCAACTCGATTGCTTTGCTGCCAAGTGAGTTTGATTTCATTCGATCCTTGGTCCTTGGAAAGGAGAGAGCATCTGTGTTTCTTTCTCTTTTGCTTCCATTTCGCTCCTGGAAGGCATCCAAGAGGCTGCACTATTAAGCATGCACCTTGGGACAATTACAGTAGTAACATTGATGAGCTTGCTAAAGAATAGTAGTTCTAATGGATAAACATCTTCAAATTGCACTCACACATCACATGATATAGTGTCCCTAGGAACACTAGTCTGACAACGAGTAGCCTCATAGAACAAAGGGGTTCGCCTGTATTTCTATTTGTCTATATAAACACCACACAGTTAAGAGGTCGAATGATTATACATAGATATAGTTCTAAAAAAAACTGTACATAGTTATGATCTTCTTTGAGTTGTTTTTTTGCTAAACAATGGCATCCAGTCTTGATTAGCATGATCCTTCCACCCTTTCTCTGGAGAGAAGAACCGTTTTGATTACCATCCAGTTTTTCTTTCTTACTATTTTCCATATTCGAATGAATGTTTTTAAATACAGGAACTACCACCTAATAACTAGGCGGTTTTATTAAGAGAAGCAATGGGTGAGATATACTTCAAAAATCTGCTCCAAGCAGGAGTCAAGCATGGGGCTTTGACGGCCACCACCGCCGGCCACCGCATGGGGCTTTGCTCCGGCCAGCGGCGGCGGCACAAAGGAGAAGGGGCGGAGGAGATGGGAGGGAGGGCGCCGCGGCCGCCCGAGTCACCCGATGTGGAGGGCGTCACGGGGGCTTTTTTTTCGTGATTTTTCTGAGATGGCCTTGTTCTCACTAGTTCATGTCCACATATACAATTGCCATCTAGATATAAAACCTTGCCACGGTTGAACTGCGCCAATAAAGTAAAAGTGAAAGAACATATTTCTAAAAGCAGGGGAATCGAGGTGTCCTCATTACGTTATCTGCAGGCAGAGCATCAACCTTTTCTTTTCTTTTTCGCCCATTCTTTACTTTCCAGCAGGCTGCCGGTCCTTGATGATCTTTGATCTTTTCAAAGGATACATTGTCCTCTGCTGTTATGCCTTTGCTATATATGGCCCCTTCCGTGTGATAAACCTCGCCTACTAGTGGGCTGACAGGTGACTTTTGATTTCATCCGGACCCTCATGGTGTGGAACAACTTTGATTCTTCCTCCGCCCTGTTGGAGTTGTGTCGAATATAGTGTACAAGGCGGTTACAGTTGGACTCTGAGTAGTATTGTGTTTAGATAGGATATGGAGTCGTGTCCTAGTAGGACACTTGTATCCTAGGCCTCTCATATATAGCGAGGGTAGACACACGATGTAACCTATGCCAACATAATAGCACCGGAACGCAGGGGAAGCCGGCGGTATGTGCCGGTGTCCAGGGCGACCGGGTGCGGTATTGTAGCGGTGTCATGGGGAGGAGCGCCCATCGTCAGGCCCCGGGAATGTAGCCATATCGGTGAACCTCGTTAACAAATCTCGGTGCCGTGCTCGTGTGATTGCTTGGTCCTCGGATGATCGACGGTGTGCCTCGGATTTATTCTAACAAGTGGTATCAGAGCAAGGTTACGAAGAGGCTGTGGATTATTGATCTAGAGGTGAAAATATCACGGAAGAATTATCGTCGGCGAGATCGGAAGAATCGGTGTGGGTCACGATCGCGTGGACGCCGACTTGAGTACTCGGAGTCGGCGAGATTGATACGTGGCCCGCGGCAAGGCGGACAGGCTCAAGCGGCGGAGGACGTGCACAGGGGGCAGCTGAGCATGGACTCGATCGTTCACGGGACGTGTAGATTCTAGCGAGATGTGTGGTGCAATTGGAAACAGCTGCACATACGAGATTTTCTAGCAAGATGTGTGATGCAATTGGAAACAGCCGCACATACGAGATTTGTCTTTTTGACCAAAAGAGGACCGAGTCCTCGTATGCGACGCGAAGGAAGGCTGAGACAGATCGATTCAAGCGAAGAAAATCTATCGTACTACGCATCCATCGGGGAGAGCAGGGGCTATTGGCAGCAACAACGACGCATCAGGTTGTGTCCAGCGGCAAGTAGAATAACAATGGCAATTCCAAGGCTGGAGTCGGCGAAGCATCAACTAGTACAGGAGCTATTCGTGAGTAGCAGGATTCAATCAAGTGATCTGGTTTTGCTGCTTGCACACGAGAAGTGAACTAGGGATTTGGGGTTTTGCTAAGTGCATGCGAATTGCAAGGCATTCTCTTCAAGCTTGAGTATGTTTTCTCTAGCTCGGCCGTACAAAGAACTATGACACCAAAGGGTACTTGGTTTGAGGTGAAGAAGTTCAACGGAACTGAAAACCTTGTTATGGCAGACAAGGGTGAAATATTTGGTGGCACAACAGGGATGTTTGAAAGCGTTGCGGGAAGTCATGCCAGCTAAGATGGAATTATCATGTGATGGATGGAAATTCGCGGAAAACGATTTGGGAGCCTCGAGCGTGTCATATAGCCGGACAAGTTCGGCTGGGTCGAACTGGACAGTCTGACGAATCGACGTGAGTCGGTTGATACAGAAGACGGTGGTGGGATCAGCGACGACGACATAGGAGCGTGATGTTGATGGTGACCGACTTCTGGGGCGTGGAAACATGTGGCGCAGGCCCGAGGGCTTGTGCGGCTTCGACGAGACTATGGCGCGGGGTTGATTCAAGGTGGTGTATACATGGAGCTTGAAGTTGACGGGGCGCGTGGGTGGACTGATCATCTACCATGGAGTCATGTTGAAGGTGGAGCTGGAGTCTGGAAGACTTCACTCAGTGCTGATTGAGGGGCTACGGCGTAAGAGCTCAGAGAGTCGAAGCCTATTCAGCGGGAAAAGCGAATGACATGCAGTTTGGACTGGAGCCCAGTGGTCTGATGGAAGTGTGAAACTCATCATCGGTCGGTGATGATCGATGGTACTCTACAGTTGGGGTTGAGTGGTGTGGTTTAGCGACCCTTGAGACTTGACCGGGACAGCGGAGGCTCGACGCAGTAATAGCGGCGTGGCGTGCGGTTATGCACAAGGCATGGAGACGGGCCAAGGCTCTGGTGGTCATACATGTGGTGAGACAACTGCGAATTTGACTCGGGATGACTACAAGCAATGGTGAAATTCCTTCAAGTTTCAGACAGGGCGGTCAAGGAAGAGCGGTGATGTTGAGTTCACGTAACTCTTATGTGTGACACCCAGTATGTGAGTTGTTCACTTTCACGCAGGTCAGTGATCAGTGTGTGATGGCGTTGGACTGATACTCTGAAAGTTGGGAGCGCAAACTAGAGTAACGTGGAACTTAATTTTGCTCGAGTGTTGACTGTGGTCAAGAAAAGGAGGGACTACAAGTTGCAGGTGGAGTCATATGGAGTCTTTGGAGTAGCAGCGGTGCTCATGTGATAAACTCAAGTTCAATGTACATGGAAGTTTGACGCATAGACGAATCCAGGGTGGTGGAGAATATTCGCCAAGGTGGAGTTTGTTGGAGTTGTGTCGAATATAGTGTACAAGGTGATTACAGTTGGACTCTGAGTAGTATTGTGTTTAGATAGGATATGGAGTCGTGTCCTAGTAGGACACTTGTATCCTAGGCCTCTCATATATAGCGAGGGTAGACACACGATGTAACCTATGCCAACATAATAGCACCGGAACGCAGGGGAAGCCGGCGGCATGTGCCGGTGTTCAGGGCGACCGGGTGCGGTATTGTAGCAGTATCATGGGGAGGAGCGCCCATAGTCAGGCCCCGGGGATGTAGCCATACCGGTGAACCTCGTTAACAAATCTCGGTGTCGTGCTCGTGTGATTGCTTGGTTCTCGGATGATCGACGGTGTGCCTCGGATTTATTCTAACACACCCCACTATATTAGCTTGAAAAAAAAATTATATTATAGAACGGAAGGAGTAATTGACATGAATTTATAGAAGAGAAACATGAATGGGTAGTGCGCCAGCCATGCATTTACACTACAAAGGCACGAATGGGGGCACACGGATAGGGCCTTGATAATAACTTGAAATGTACGTCAATTCAACACTACAAATTTGAGCATGACGGATACAAATGCCATGATCCTTCAAATGCATTTAACTAGTGGCGCCAGAGTAAGCTTTTGTAGCATATACATATATTGTAAAAATACTCCCTTCTATAAGAACTTTTTAAGCTTTGCTAGTTTGAAAAATGTTCTTATACTATGGGATGGAGGGCGGAGGTAGTAGCATCAAGTATGTATTTGAGAGGTCATGACAATAGATAAAATGCAATTTGCTTATGAAAGGGGAGGGGGTAAACTCTTTGCCATACTGTTTATATGTTCTTTCTAGCACCGAGAGCTTGTTTGTGTTTCCAAAAATTTTGGGCCGCTGTTCGAATGTCTGGACGACGACAGTGGTTCATGGTCTGATCTGTTGATTTTTAAAGAGAATTTTTTTATTTTTAGAAATTACGTTATGTTCACACATTGACCTTGAAAACAATGTTGTCAGCCTTGAGTGATCCTGAGAACTAAACAAGTGTAGTTATAAACTGAAAGTATCAGGCAAATGGTGTAACATGCACATTTTTCTGCAGGTCATAGTATAACATGCACTTAATGTGAATCAACCAACAAAATAATAGTAACTGCAAGCATAGCAACTTAACTGAAAGACTCTAATTTTCACCTCCCAGATCTTGTACTGATAGCCTCCTCAAAAGCGGGGCAAAGAATGTTTAGGACCCTAAAGCAGGGGTGGACCACAAATTAAACAGTTCCATCCACGACCGTGAATACAAGTATAGCAGTATGGTACAATGGAGAACTGGGGAAATGATGTTTGGACATGCATCTTCCAAGAGCATCTACAGCCGGACTTGACAAATCCGGCCTCTCAATCACCTGCGGACGCAACCGGGCGCGTCCGCAGGCACTGACCGGTCACGCCTCATACCTGGCGCTATGCATCCGAGCACCTCATCTTTCATCCCCTAGATCCATACAAACCATTCAAAAAAAATTACTATGTACTCCCTCGTTTCTTTTTACTGTGCATATAAAATTTGTTTGAAGTCAAACTATACAAAGTTTGACCAAATTCATATAAAAAAATATGAACATGTACAATACTAAAACTAGTATGAAAATACATTTCATGGTGCATCTGGTGAATGTTGATATTTTCTAATGTAAAGTTAGTCAAACTTTACAAAGCTTTACTTGACCAAATTGTATATACAGACTAAAAAGAAACGGAGGGAGTACTATATGCACATCATGCTAGCCTAACTATGCTTCATCATCGGAAATGTCCACGGTGTCGGTGCCGGACGCCTGGTGATGGGGAACGAAGCATGGAAATCCAATATCTACTTTTGCTTATCCGAGGCCAAATTGGACGGCTTTTCCGTGCAGTACATGGGCCCCATTGTGTCCTCAACTATCTCGTAGTCATCTCCGGTATCTAGTTCAGTAGGGGAGGGGTTTCAGGTCGGACACAGACATGCCTGTGTAAGAAAGCAAGAAGGATGAGAATCAAACACACATGCAGATGCAAGTATACATGAGTGTCATAAGCAATACACAAACTTTTGCAGCCAGCATAATATTTCAAGTGGGGGCAAACAATATACATGAGTGTCATAGGCAAAACAATAAAATTTTCAAGTGACATATTTAGGAAGTAAATCTCATAGACACATAAAACAACACAACATTTAGGCACATTTTAACCTGTAGGCAACAATACATCGGTGTTCCTTTTTTTCAATGTCCACTTTGTTTTCGTGTGCATATGTCGCCTAACAAAATTGTCAAACAACAGATGTTACTGCCTATAATACGACACTAAATTGCCTACAAAATGGTCATAAGACGCATAGTCCAACACACTAAATGGCCTCATCCAAACCATTAAGTTGCGTACACTCACCTAGTCCAACACACTAAATCGCTTCATCCAATTCACAAGTTTCGCCACACACCTATACAGTATGACACCACAATCCATCTCTATAGACGCCGTAATCCATACATCTAGTCCCTGCCATCCATTCACCTAGCTAGTCGCCTAGTCCAAAATACTAAATCGCCTCACCCCTGCCACCAAGTCGCGCAGCACCCTAAGAAAATAAGCAATTGCAAACCACATCTAGGCCGCCCTAAATCCAACACATAAATCACCTTATGCAGAAACCACCTATCTCTACTTCTAATGGAGCAGTTGGTAGTCTCGCTTTCAGGTTTTTTTTCGTCCCACCTCCCATGGTTTTTTGGTACCTCCTCCCACCTTCGCTGGTTTTTTTTCGTTGATTTTTCTTCGTCCCCTCCCCCCACTTCATCGGTTTATTTTCGCGTCACCCTCTCACACAACGAAAGAAATCTGAACAGATCAGAACTTTCCATACTGGCGCAAGTTTACTCCCCACAAATCTCAACAGAATCAAACCTTTCCAAATCACAACAAAATCAAAGCTTTTCATGCCACGGATTCCCTGGCATTCCTTCCCTAGCATATCTCAATCGAATCAAATTATATATCAATCATTAGAGAAACTCAGTACTACATCACGTACGTATTCCCAGGAAAAAAAATCGGGACGTGATCCCCTCCTTCATGTACATACTCCTTCCAGATTGCTCCTGATAGTCTTGGAACATGAAGGGGACCAGTTTGTGCGGCAAGATCTTATCGATATGGTGCTGCTGCAGCCGATAGAATATGGATTTCTCAAGCATAGGTCTTGCCGCTGATGATGCATCACAAACATCCAATGGTAAGATATCTCTGATCTCTCCTTTTTCCCATATGTCCCTCTCCTCTCTCTCTCTCTCTCTCTATGGTTCAGGTTTCTTGTCTCAGCGTGATACCCCAGGCCGTTCCATTGCAGACATAGCCGACATGAGGGCCGCCATGCGTCTCCCGGGGAGCGGGAGGGCAGCTGCCGCACCAGGGCCCGATCCTGCCGCCGATGCTGCAATACACATACTTTGCAGACGATGTGCGGCTAGATGTCGCCGTACATGCGCGCTCTACGGATCCATGGCGGCGCACTTCGGAGATCCATGGCGGCCATGTTGAGTCCCAAGATGCCACCATCGCCCTAGACATCCTCTCCCCCGTCCCTCCTTCTGCTAGCGTCATTGGCCGGGGAGAGCTGTGCCAGGCAGCAACAGAGGAGGATGTGCGGCAGGAGTTCAATGACAGCGGGTGGTCAGATGGAGGTCGCCGGTATGTGTGCTCTCCATGTCGTCCTCAACATCATATCTCTATTGGTGTCGCGATCTATCGACAATATAAGCCAAGATCCTACCCAGCATCTCGCCGACCCCTTCCTCCATAAGCTTTGAATCCTCTAATTCAAAGTTTTGATCATGCTGCAATACATTTTTATTTCGTAGGCTTATTAATTCCAATAATTATTGATGCAGCACGGGAGCAGCTGCACCGATGAAAGTTTGTACGCGCAAATATAGGATGGCTTGCATCGAAAGGAAACTACGGCCATCCTCCCATTAAACCACTCGGCAGCTGACGATTCATGACGAGGCTGACGGACAGCTTAGTGCTACACAATATATATCACGAAGGAGAACATGTTAACAGAGCAGCAACATTGGAGGAGGCCAGGGGTTGTTGAGCGACTGCCAATGACATCATATATGTTTTTGATCAATCATAGTGACCCTCCCAATCAGTGTCCTGATAGTCATTTATTCCTTGATGTTTTTGCCTACTAACGAGACTAATTGGAACTCTTCTACTTTCATGTTTTCAAAGTTTAGTTTCCTAGGTTTGCCCTTATTATCATCTTCCAGAATATATATCTTTATCAATTATCATTACATGAATTCAGTTATATGGTATGGTGCCCCCCTTTTACATGTTTCATCCAACTGAATATACCTCTACATGCAGGATTTTGTCACATGTGTAGTGTGGTCCATAAAAAATATAAGCTAAGATGATATGCCCTACCATCTGCAAGACAGTGGACTGTGTACTGAACATATATTTTGTTTCTTTTGCAAGCTTGCTCTCGTTTATGTTCTTGGCAGGGGATGCTTGATCATAACTTTTGTACAAAAGGTAATACTAATAACTGAGAATCTGCATCAGTTGTTATTTAGATATCCGATATTTCTATATTTCGTCTTCTATATTGTTCTTGGCAGGGGCTGTCTTCCTGAAGATCGATTTCCATAAGGCTTACGACACTGTTAGCTGGCCCTTCCTTCGGGAAGTTCTCCTTCGGAAAGGCTTTGATGACCGGTGGATCTCTAGGGTTATTCAGATGGTCTCCTGTGGTCGCACTGCCGTGAACATCAATGGTGAGATTGGCCCCTACTTCCCCACTCTATGTGGGGTGACGCAAGGCGACCCTTTCTCCCCGTTCCTGTTTAATATGGTGGTGGACGCACTGGCTGCCATCCTGGACAAGGCGAAGGCGGCAGGCCATATTCGGGGGCTCGCGCCCCACTTGGCCGATGGTACCGGCATCTCCCTGCTCCAGTACGCTGACGACACCATCATCGTGGTCGAAGGGTCGGCCACAGACATCGCTAACCTTAAGTTCCTCCTCCTCTGCTTCCAACATGTGTCTGGCCTCAAGATCAACTTCGACGAGAGTGATGTGATGGTGATGGGCTACTCTCCGGCCGAGGCCCGGGACATTGCCAACCGCCTGAATTGCCGCCTTAGGTCCCTTCCCACCACTTACCTGGGAACGCCCATTAGTGACTCTCGGCTTACTATTGCTGATCTGCGTCCGGCGGGTGCCAAGTTGCAGACGCGCATTGAGCCTTGGCAGGGTCGGTGGTTATCAAAGGCGGCCCGGACGATTCTCATCAACTCTTCGCTCTCCAGTCTCCTCTTGTTCCTCATGAGCTTCTACAGCCTTCATGAGACCCTTCACCACGAGATCGCCAAGGTCCAATTCCGCTTCTATTGGGCCGGGGAGAATAACAAGCAGAAATACCATATGGTTTGTTGGCCCGACATCTGTAAGCCTCGGGAGCAAGGTGGCCTCGGTATCATGTGCTCGAAGCGCATGAATATCGCGCTCCTTTCCCGCTGGCTTTGGCGCATCTCGCAAGGTCATGGTGGGCTGTGGCTAGACATCATCCGGAATAAGTACCTGCGTGGCCAGCCTTTGGCCTTCTGTTAGCGGTCTGGGGGATCCCAGTTTTGGCAGTCTGTCATCCAGTTGCTTCCCGTCCTCCGTACTGGGACCTCCATAGCGGTTGGATCGGGCTCTGCGACCATGTTCTGGTTTGACCGCTGGGCGGGTGACTCCCCCTTCACAGGTCGGTTCCCCGATCTCTTCTCCATTGCTGTCATCCCGACGATCTCCGTCGAACGGGCCCTTATTGACTTAGGCGCCTCGCATTCTGGAGGCCATTTGGGCCTCCGGAAGCTGCCGCTTGGCAGGAGCTTCTTGATTGCATCGCCCTCCATGAGCCGGATGTCGATGCTGGCCCGGACGAGGTTCGGTGGCGCCTTGAACCATCGGGGCAATTCTCCACGAAGTCCCTCTACTCAGCCATCGCCCCCTCCTCTGCGCCGCCCCCTCCTAGCTGTGTGGCCCATTCGCGTTCCTCTGAAGATCCGGATCTTCATGTGGCAGTGGATCCGCGGTCGGCTCCCGTCTGGGGTTGAGGTCCGCAAGCGCAATGGTCCGGGCTCCGGCCTTTGCCCGCTTTGCAGTACTCCCGAGGACTCGAACCATATCTTCTTCAACTGCGTTTCTCCCCAGTTTGTGTGGAGTTGCTTTAGAGAGGCGGTGGGTGGTAACTGGTGCCACACCAACTTCCCTGACCTCTTCGACGAACTCCAGAACTCCCCCCTGCCCACTCGCCACATTAGGTGGCTGGAGATTGGAGCTCTCGCATGGACTATCTGGACGATTCGCAATAAGCTTGTGATTCAGCACACTCCGCTTCGACGGGCTACTGACACTCTTCAAACTGTCTGGTTTCTGGCAGCTCTGGCGGCCGCTTAGCCGCCCTCGGGACCGGGACGCCATCTCCGCCTTCATCGCCGACATTCGTTCGATGGCCGTTTGCCTGTCGCCGCCGCCCCCTCCGCCTCATCCAGAGCCTGACTAGATGCTTGGCGAGCGCTCGCCTTGGCTTCGGCCTTTTTTTATGTGTTTTTTTCTGGGCTTGTTGAGCTATGCCCTCACCAGTACCTTTGGATCTCGGTGTGTTTCTTGGGTGTGTGTGTGTTTTGTACTAGACCTTGTATGTGTGCTCTGGGCGGTTTGCTTTATTTATAAAGCGGGGCGAAAGCCTTTTTCGTTATATTGTTTAGATTTAATGTTTTATCTAATACCCAAATGTTATATATGATGTGTATAGTTGTGACATGAGGTTTGAAAAACGTCAACTAAAACCATTAAGTCGCTCCAGTTTTACTTACGCACATATGCTGGGCTATGTAGCTTAATCAATTATGTCATATATGAGGAGTAGGGCGTGCATGGGCAGGCTGGGAAATGGCGCGCACTGTACTTGATGACGCGACACAATCCTGGAGGCCCGAAGCGTTCAAAAAAATACTCCAGCGTTGTCTCGGAGTGAAACCTGGTAAACCGATGTATGGACATCAGGACAGCAAAGGAAGCCAATGGTGCCGAGGACGGCCATCTTACCGCGCATTGCTGCAGCTGCCATGCCTGTGTCTAGCACCATGTTCTCGCGACATTGCTGCAACCTTCTACTCCAAGCATGATTGAAGGTAATGTTGTCATGAAGTCACGGGATACGTAACGTTCCCAGTAGTTTTCTAACAACGTCTTAGTTAAGACCATGATGTAAGGGCTCACTTAAATCTCGATGAATTGATATCAGTTACCATGATACTACTTGGCTGTATGGACATCTCCGATTCATTCTAGATTGATATTTTTTTTACTTTAATGATTTATTTATAGAGTTTAACCATGGTGACAACAGAGGAATTCTCTTATTTTCTTTATTACTGGAGAATCGTGACGTGCCATGTATTTTTCGTGTTATACCTTCAAATGTCGGTCTCTAAATTTAAAAAAGAAAATATTATTTTTCATTTCCTTTATTTTACTTGTTTCAGATACTTACAGTAGGTGCTTGAAAACATATTATGCTAGCACTTGTATTTTATTTCTGTTTGTTTCCTTTTATCTAAATTTTTAGCTGCACTATGTAGGATGTCACCTCCTATTTTGCCTCTTTGCATGAATGCATGCCGAATAACTCATGAAATGGATGATGTAGAAGCATCAAGATTTTTCTCGTTCATACCATGAATGTATCCTAAGAAAATATAGGGAGTAATGAATGGATGCTTGTATCTCAAGATCTGTATTATTTCTTGTGCATTATAAAATTACCTAGATGGTTGTGTCTGGAAGAACCAGAATCATTGCATTTTCCATGGAGGTCGCATACTTTTAGTTTGTTGACATCATCTAATGGGGTTTGGCTTTCCACCCAAAGCCCCATAGTGTAGCTTATATACAGGAGGAGTTGTCGTGCTCCTTAGGAGTTTCGGCATGTTCCATTCCCCCCCTGCTTGAAGATATGGTTCATTCTCTTCTTCAATATGATAAGTGCACCTGTTGGTTCCTAAGAAAACCCAATAAGAGTTGGGTAAATAGGATGGAAGAGGCAACAAAAACCTCATTGCATATTGTCCATATTAGATGTACATGTAATGAGAGGGTGGGGTGGACTGAGATGATGCTAGAGTGGTGCAACATCACAACAATGGGAAAATGAGGTGAGTTCAAAGGTAGGTGAAGAGGGTATAAGAGGCGACATAAACCTCATCAAAGATAGACTAATTAAAGTAGGGGAAGTCACATAGGGGTGGCAAAGCGATGCTAGGTTAAGCTGTTGATCTAAAGGCAAAAGCAAATGAGTGGGTAGTGAGAACATGGTAACATGAATGGGAGTAGGTTAAGATACTTGCACAATAATGAAGCACTGATGCGGGCAAACTGGGAGGGCGGAGGTACCATCAGTGGTAACGCGGATTAGGATAGGAAAATATACATGCATGATGATGAAGGAATGATGATGGTAACATAGACCAGGATAGGAAAATATACGTGCATGATGATGAAGCAATGACGCATGTGGAGAGATGATCAACTTACATGCTACTATGTTTTGTTGTGCAAATGTTTTTGAGATTGAATTATTATTATAAATATGGTGACATGGAATTTGAATAGGAGTCATGCATGTGTGTTCTGTTTAATTTGTAAGTATAGTTTATCACACCACAATCATATGCGACACATGAGTACACATTGTAAATTATAACAATGTTTGGATCAATGTCTCTATGCATACATTTATTCTCCCGTGGCAACACTTGGGCATCCTTTAGATAACGCATGGCCGTATGGGCAGGCGGACGGCGCGGCGACTGACGTGGTGGTGGCCGAACTCAAGAGGAGGATGGTTTGGAGCGTCCTGTGGATGTTGACGAGATGCGAGCGAGAGAGTTGAGAATTTTAACATGAGCTAAATTTCTAGACAAGCAGCAATGTGCATTCCAAGTTCTGACATGGATTTTTTGTGTATGCAAAATCTTTAGAATCGAGACTACATGGGAAAATGGAAAGAACTTTTTGATCTACAACAGTAAATAGTATTTTCCACCCCAGCTTACTCCTGCTGCACCTAGCGTTGCACTGCGGTTCTTACCCAAACTAACTCTGTTGGTCATTCGATGGTTTAGAAGCAAGATCTGCCAAAGGTTCATTTCACCACCCTCTTTTTTGTACATAAACCGATCTGCTATAGAATATCATTACAAAGTTTAGTTACATGATTGAAAAACTATTGCCATTATTCCCACATAATGTTGCAAAGAAGACATTGTTTTCTTAGTTCAGTTTTGTGTCATAGAATTGGACTTGACCTTTTTTATACACTTTAAGCCTTGGTGATGTAATTATCACAAGATTTATGCTGGATATGCATTATGGGTTGATAGGAGAGTTTGAGCATGAATTTGTATTAAGTAACTTGACAAATCGTTTATTCTTACTCTCTCTGGACTTTAGAGAGTATATCCCATAAACTATCCTATATTTTGAACTCCAATAAGTTGTCTATGCATGCAACAAATGTTATTAGTATTTTATTATTTAAAGATACTTAAAACTACTTCCACCTGCATCAGCATGTGTTGATACTTCATCTCCAATACATATAAGGAAGTTGTGTGATGACGCTAGCGAAGGAACGGGAGTGTCTGAAGACCGACAACATGATGTATGAGGGAGAAATGAGCACCCATATGTACCCCAACGTATGAGGAAGAAATTAGCTTCGACCTTAGAGACGACCTTAATCATTTGTTTGATTCATTTATATGCATTGTAGCCCGTAGCAACGCACGGGCATTCTACTAGTATATACTAGATGCCTTGTCCAAAACATCAAATTGCCTACCCTGCCACCGAGTCACAACGGTCCTTTGTTGACTTTATTAATTTAAAGTCGGGTGCTGCTTCTGCCTGTTTCTGAAAAAACAAGTCACAATGTAGGAAAAACACCGGATATTTTTCTGATGCAAATAGTCATTTTCTTCTCACCACATTACTGTAATCTATGTGTTTTTTGATGCTATAGTATTACACATCTGACCCTTTTTTCCTCCGCACGCGGCAGTCTTCAAACATTGAGCAAGAGGGTGGAAGGGTTGCATGCAATAATGCTCTATGGTTTTTGCAAAACGATTTGGCGAAAATATTGAGCAGACAACAGTGTAAGGCACAGAACATCAGTTAAAGATACAAATCAATGTTTTATACTACATCTACACTGAGATGATTTAATTAAGACACAGTCCATGGTTTTTTCCCTCTAGAAACCTATGGCAAAGGCAGCAAATCTAGAAGAGGACAACGCTTATTTTGCTTTTCCCTGCCTTCATTTGTGTGTACCACTATACCTTTTGTTGCCTGGCGGATGTGTCTTCTTGCTTGCGTTCCTGGGAAAGTGGGTCTGAAATAGGGGGGCACTCAACCAAAAATGTTAAACGCACGGACCCATTACGGGCCTTCCCTTTAATACTTTTCATCTCCCCCCTGATTTCAGGTGGATGGGGCCCGCGTATCCCCCTTAAACCAATAACCATTTGCCATGTCAGCACCAGCCCTGTAAAACGCCCGTAAAACTTCGTGTGTGTAGCACCAGCCATGTCAGCACCAGCCCTGTAAACCCTAGAAGAAAACCAGAGCACAAATCAGCACAGGAACTGATTGTACGTCCCACCAACCCAGCAACACATTTCAAGTTAACAAAGAGGCCAGACTCAGACTCAAACTCCGATTCCAAGCCCTCGCCAGACCCTAAATCTGCCAGGTAAACAGAGGGTATTAGTAAACACTCTACATCGTAATTCCTGAAGCAACGCTCTACATGGAAAAGGAAGGCAACAAAGGGGGTTGTGTTCTACACCACCGTTGAATATATTTGTTGGGGATGTGTTGAATCTTTTGCCAGTTTGGATGTCCAGCTGTTTCACAAGACTCCGTAAACCCATCATCGCAGAACAAGAGTCTAAAAAACTCAAGAGACTGTGGTAGCGTTGGAAGCAACCGAACATTCAAACATCTAGAGATGTCTAATGTCTTGAGCGAGCTGAGGTGCTCCATATTGCTCGGTAAGGCATTCCAACTGCACTCTGACAAACGGAGCGAACGAAGATGAACGAAAGCATCCAGTTCAGGAGCAGGTCCTGGTTGGCTCCATTTCAAAAGCAAAAGTTCTTTCAGGTTCTTTGGTCCTCCATTTTGCCTACCCACCATCCAGTTCGGGTATGTCGAACCTTCGTAGTATGAGATGTCTAGTTTTTCAAGACCCACGGGAGGGCAAAGGCCTTCAAGTACCACTGCTTCAACTTCTGGACTGCACCTTGTATCACCACCATCCCACAACAGTGACAAATCTGTCAGACATTTCTTGGCACCTAGATTAACATCAAGACCCACGGGAGGGCAAAGGCCTTCAAGTACCACTGCTTCAACTTTTGGACTGCACCTTGTATCACCTTCACCACCATCCCACAATAGTGACAAATCTGTCAGACATTTCTTGGCACCGACATTAACTTCAAGAGCTTCCTCTCTGCTTTTAACATTTTCAAGACCAGAGATAATCAGTTGGCCGCTGAGCCTGTTTAGGTACCTCAACTGCCTTGCCTCATGCCCTTGTTCATTCTCTACCCTGAAATATGGGAATGTCTCGAGTGAGACCAGCCTGCTGATGTTCAAAAAACTTGATTCTTTCTTTGAATTGTAAACTTTTGATTTTGAACTGTTGAACAATTTTGAACCACTGAATACATGCCGCAAGTTGATCAGATCACCACAGGAAAATACCAAATCACTGCAATAACCAAAATCTAGCACCTGCATCTGGCAAACCTGGTTTAGTGTGCTTGGTAAAACTACCCTGCATCCAGCACCTGTCCGAAAAGCAAGATAGCGTAGATGCTTTAATTGACCAATAGATTCTGGGACAGAGAATATATTGGTTCCTGAATAAATGTAACATGTTCTGGATTAAATAAAGCCATTGCTATTACTAGTACTCGCAGTTTTTGCAAACCCTTGAGTATGCTCTCGACAACTATTTCCTCAACTGGTGTATCCCTTCCAACGGTATAAATGATGAGAGTGTGTAAATTTCCCAATTCAATAATCTTACTAGTAATCAATGTTGCATCATAACTCTGAATAAAAAGATGGCCAACATCTCTAGGAACATCTTTTGTCCAGCCTTCTGCTTTCCCGCTCATGTTATTGTCAATTCTGAAGCACTCACTTCCAGCTACCGCCCCTGCTAAATCATGCAGCAGATCATGAACTAAATAATATTCCTTTCCATGATGGTAGTTCCAGTCCCAGCTTCCTAGTTGAAGAAACGAGATCGACAATAGGTCATTAAAGATCCCCAGACCAACCTCTTCAATATCCCTCCCTTCATCTGTGTTTCTTATGAATCCTTCTGCCACCCATAGTCTAATTAAGTCATCACGATGCAATCGATGCCCACTAGGGAAAATACTGCAGTAAGCAAAGCAACGCCTAGCCTGCTCATCAAGCTGATAGTAGCTCCACCACAGAGGTCCTGTTCGTTTATTGAAAAGGTCCTG
The DNA here is from genome assembly GCF_002575655.3 of Aegilops tauschii subsp. strangulata. Classification (NCBI taxonomy): domain Eukaryota; kingdom Viridiplantae; phylum Streptophyta; class Magnoliopsida; order Poales; family Poaceae; genus Aegilops; species Aegilops tauschii. Next base: position 653,698,954 of record NC_053036.3, read on the forward strand.
ATCGCTGACTCTTTTCCAATAGTTAACCTCTTGTTGTCGACGTAAATTTCCTCCCACTGTTCTAGCTGCTAGAGGTGACCCCTTCAGTTTTTTTGCAATCTCCTCACCGATGGTCTTGAACAGGCTCTGGTCTTGGCCACATCTGAGTGCATAATGCATGAATAGCTCAAAGAAGGCAGTTTCATCAACCGCAGTTATCGGCATGGCAGTGTATCTCACACCAACACATAGATCCGATAATGCATATCTACTTCGAGTTGTCACTAGGATCTTGCTTCCTCTCCTACCAACCTTAAATGGAGAAAGTAACTGTGGTAGATTCTGATCACCGACATCCTTATCGCACCAGACATCATCTAGCACCAGAAGGAATCTTTTTCCATCTAGTTTCCTCTCCAATTCTTTCTCTAGGGTATTCAGGTTATGAAATTGAGGGCATGCAACCTTAGGCTCGGAAGTATCCTTGGGTTGTGATGCTGCCTCATAAAACTCCTCGAAAATGTCGCTCACGCTAAAATTCTGAGAAAGATGAACCCACATAACAAGATCGAAATGGCCTTTCTTGTTCTTTTCGTTGTCACAAACAAACTGTGCAAGGGTAGATTTCCCAGCCCCGCTGATTCCATGTATGCCAATTACAGAAAAGCACAGATCATTGCTGGTGCTTGGATGATCACCTTCCTTTTCATGAAGCATTGCTATGATCTTGTCGCGGTCATTACCTCGACCAAATACCTTGTGTGGAGAAACTGCTGTAGTAGGAGCATTGGCAACCATTTTCTGTCTTCTGTTGTCATTACTTATGCTGGACAAATTAAGCTTATCCAGAATTTGGTGTGCTTCATTTATAACTTCTTCTATCTTCTTTAGGCTCTTTATCAACATCTTATTTGACATACCACTCTCCTGCGACACCAAATAGCACTTGAGAAATCTTTCAAAAATAAATTATAGGTGACCATACAGATGAGAGAATTTTTTACAAGAACTATCCACAAACTAAAAGATGAAAGAAGACTAATGTAATATAAGGAAAAATAATAATTGACAAGATTTTTAAAAATCCATCGTCGCATCTATTCTGACTTGCCATCAATCTAGTCCTTCATAGAACACAGGGCAGCCACACACATACTAGTACACAAACATATCAAACGTACACGTCTTCACGCCATCTGCGCATTATCTGAACGTACTCGTGAGCAAGTTTGCTGATTTGGAAGAGAGAAGTTTGTTTTGCAATGGAAAATCAAAGGAAATGCTCATGGGCCAAGAATTGAGGTATACAAGAGAGAGCATCATTAGATACAAGAGAAATAAACATTCTCTACTACTGTGTTGTTACCTTTTTGTGCTATCTCCTGATGAAGTGGGAAAATGCAAGAGAAGGGAGCCATCTCTACCACTACACATCGCCTGACGTGCGTTGTGGCAAATGAGGAAATGCTTACTTTGCATCTATTAGAGTTGTGTCGAATATTATTGTACAAGGTAGGTTATAGTTGGACTTGGAGTCGTATGATGTATAGACTAGATATGGCGTCGTGTCCAAGTAGGACACTTGTATCCTAGGCATCTTATATAATGAGGGGGTAAACACATGATGTAACCCATGCCAACATAATAGCACAGACACGCAGGGGGAACTGGCGGCTTGTGCCGGCACCCGAGCGGCCAGCGTGCGGTATTATAGCGGTGTCATGGGAGGAGCGCGCGTAGTCAGGCCCCGGGATGTAGCCATGATGGTGAACCTCATTAACAAATCTCGGTGTCGTGCTCGTGTGATTGCTTGGTCTTCGGTAGATCGACTGTGCGTCTTGTCTTTATTCTAGGAATCCAATAACTCCCGAACGTTCGGATTTTGATCATTTCGTCCTGAACATTTTTACATGGCAACTTTAGTTCATAGGGGACGGCAACTTTAGTTGATAGAGGATGGCAACTTTGTCCTTTTTCGTTTTTCTGTCAGAAAATTGCCATGTTTCCCTAATCTCACGCAAACTAAACTTGCCATCTAAACCCGTTCAGGTTGCCATGCTTAACTCCCGAACGTTCGGGAGTTATCATTACCGTTATTCTAACAGTATCTGCCCAGAAAATTTAAAGTTTGGCTTGCAAACATTTCGGTGAAGGTTTAGCCCACATCAAATTTGGCTAATGACTTGGTACAAAATACATATGGATTTGACTTGTCATGGATTTGTTTCTAGTCACTTAATTATCTCCAGTTATGTTGGATCAACACAACATCTTTATCATGGAAACTTGGCCGGGCCGGTAGACCGCGTAACTGACGTCCGTGTCGCCCGCACGGGTGGCACGGGCGGAACCTGATCTTCGCCGCCGGAACTTCCTTTTCTGCATCTCCCCCTCGCCGCCACTGACTTCTACGCTAGGCAAGGCCTGCCGGCGGCCTGCGGCATCTTCCCCCGGTGCGTGGCATCCATGGCAGTAGCCGGTGCAGCGGCCATGCCGCGCATCACATCGACTGCTACTCGTGGAACTTCTCGTCCTTGCCGGTGCTGCTGCGCTCAGCGCGAGGCGAGGTGCCGCGGGTGGTAGCAATGGCGGCTGTGTTCCGTGGCTTATAAAGCGTGATCTAGGCATGTGTGGGCTTCGGCTCGATGGGGCTTGCTCATAGCAAAGCACGGGCTCTTTTGCAGCGACGACGGACATGAGTGTGGCTGCGTGGATAGCGCCATGGACGGACCTTGGGATCGAACATGACGGATCCGAACAGGTCTGCTGCAGTGCGGTTTCTTGAGGGCGGTGCAGATTCCTGATGGCGATCCTCATTGTGGTGGTGGTTAGCTGATGCCTCGATCCATCCTGCTGTGGCGTCCTTCATATGGTCGACGCCATACGGCTAGTGACGGCACTGTCTGGCCAGCCAGCTTCGGTGATGGTGATTTGCTTTTCGCGTCCCGGTTCTGGCCATGTTGGCCCCTAGGCTGACAGCCTGTGCATGGCTCTCTCTGACGAGGCGGTAATCGGCAGTGGTGTGCTTCGCCATTGGTTGGTCCTTTGGTGACCACTCCGGCCTACAGCAGCCGCCTCGCTGCAGATTGCGGTGGCCATCGAAAGGTCTTTGTGAGGGTTCCTTCTTTCAGATCCGATGGTTTACTTCGATTGTGAGATGCAAACTATTAAAGACGGCTTGACGCAGAGGGATGATGGTGTAGTGACGTTGGTGCATATCGTTGCTGGGATCGCGGAAAAGTGGTGGTCACAACACATGTTTGACATCGACAGTCGTGCTACTCGAACTGCCGGTCTCGAGATCCGAGGTGAAAGCCTAGGTCCGACCCGAGTTGGTTATACCTGGCAATGTCAATATTAAGTCGTTACCTTGTTGAAGGCATTGCTAGGACTGGTTCTTCAGGGTGAAAACCTAGATTCTTGCCTTTGGTGGTTGGATCCGGTGAAGGTGACGCATAAGCGTTGCTCACTTCCTGAAGGCGTTGCTATTGAAGAACTTCGTCGTCTGTGTGGTGTTATTAAATGGTTGGTGCGGATATGGTCTTTGTTATAGCTTGCTGATTGCAGATCTGATTGATTTACTTTTTTTATCGTCTATGCATAACTTTGGTCTTATTTGATTTTGCTATTTGCTGGCCATTTTTTTGCGTGTGTTGGTGTTAGCTGTGTGCATCCTAACTATGCAGAGGCTAGGTGTTTGCTCATTGTGTTTGTATCCTCTTAATGCTTCATTCTAAGCCAATAAAATCCAACCTTTCTCAGAAAAAAATCTTTATCATGGATGGGAACTTGTTTTGGACCTCCTCTACGTGCCACTGCCCGATCTCAGATAACTAAGACAATACTAGATAATACTTCCTCTATGATTTGACCATGTGGTGTGCTTTATTAGTTGGTAACAACTCATCCCGCTCTATAGGTTGGGTTGTGTGCATCTTGTTATGCAGAGGCTAAGTGTGAATTATTAATGTTTGTATCGCGTCGAAGCGATGTAAGAGTCAATAGAATCTCCCTTTTTTTAGGAAAATCTTAAGGCCCTGCTTGGACGGAGTGGTTTCTCAACTTGAGGAGCTAGAGATTCATTAATCCTCAAACTAATAACACAATAATATGCCCTAAGGCAAGAGCTGTGGTATGGGCATATAACATGCATACTACAACAACATGGAACAACAACAGTTTGATGGAAACTGCTGTTGTAGTATGCATGTTTTTTTGGGAAAAAAAACATGCATACTACAACAGCAGTTTCCATCAAACTTATGTGTACATGGAACAACAAAATTGAAGGGACTGAGATAAATGAAAGAACATGGAAGCAAGGAAATTACCTTATTCTTCAAGGGGGAGAACTTGGTCATGGCATACCAGAGCGCTTGGTCCTTTTTTTTATCACGGGAAGGTGAAAGTTTAGACCTTGTTCAGCAACCCTTCACTCCTTCAGTACGGAGCGGAGCGTCCTTTCAGCCACTACCCAAATTAAAACTAGATATTGCTCCGCTCCGGAGCGGAGTTGAAGAGCGGAGAGAGACCGAACAGGTCCTTAGTGTAACAGCCGCCCGGTATCTTAGTTTATTAGCACAATTAAATGTGCAGACGAATTCTGTAAAGGTTGATTGTCAACAGCTTTGTATATATGTTAGCACAGTTGAATAATTAACCACCTTCACAAAACAGGTGTCCCATCAATCAATCATCTTTGCACAACCACTAGAGGATTTCTACAGCCGTAGTAATGTAAAATAAAATGCACGGACACTATACGGTGCACTGTGCACAAGACGAAACTGATCCCTGACGAAACTTCCAACCTCTAACCGCGCAGATGTGAAACGGAGGAGGAAAAAGAAAGGGATGGAAATGGCGACGGGGCGACGTCGACACAGCAGCTGACCCTGGGAAGGAAATGGCAGCTACCAATGAAGAAAATACAGCGAAACTACTCCTGCATCGAGATTGAAAGCACAACACGGACTTTTGTGGTGAGAAAAAAGGTATATGCATCCATCTTTCCCGACGAACTTTTCTCCCGTTGAAAATCCGTCTATGTGCAATAGCAGAAATGCAGAAACAACGCACAAGTGAAACACACGGCCCACCTCAAATTATATTTCTGTATTCCCTCCTCCTCTCCCTCCTCCTTTCCCTCCGCCGCCGCCGGGCTAAGCCCGGGGGCCGACGGCGGTGGCGGGGGATCTCCTCTCTTGCGCGTCTTCGGGGTGGGGCGGACCCCAAGGCGTGTGGTGGCGCGACCGATCTGGGATCTGCGGCGCGGCAGATGGCTGCAGGCGGCGGGAGGCCGGCCCGTCCTCGGACGGCGACGGCTTGGCACGGCGGAGGCCAGGGCTGCGGGCGCTGCGGATGGCCCTTTGGGCGGCGGCGGCAGCGGCGGTCGGCGGCGGCCGGCTTGGCTGCGGTGGCGTGCATGCCGCCTTCAGATCGGCGACGACGGCGTGGAGGGCCTGGTGGTCTCGTTGGTGGCACCTCCGATCAGATCTGTTCTGATCGGTACAGCCGGTGGTGGTCATCTCTTCCGTCAGAGGTGGTCGGCCTGAGGCTGGGTGTTCGGATCTCGGGATCCGTCATCTGGCACCAGCCGCGAGTCGGGGAGACATAGTTGCCGGTGAAAACCGAGCCGACGGTGGGCGATGGCGGCATTCCACGGCGTTACCTTGATGAAGGCATCGTCATGTGAGTACCGTCGACCCACTCGTATTGCTCCGGGGGAAACCCTAGGATCTGGTGTTCCAGACCGGACTATGGCGGCACTGCGGTGTCGTTCCTCTCTTGCACGGAGCGGCTTCGTCTTGCACGGAGCTTCGGTGGAGATGTCAATTCATGCCTGACCGACAGGTGCTACGCTTGGTCATGCCTGGTTGGCAGGTGCTACGCACAACAAATCCTCCAAGGGCTTCAAGCAGCTGTGTCGGCTGGTGGTACTTGGCAGCATGGCGCTGAGGTGTATCAGTGGCGACCGCGATGTGTTCAGCTGTTTGCGCGCAGGGAGGATGTGCCGTTGGGCGCCGTGGTGGCGTCGATGATAGCTGGACCGAGCAAGGTTGATGCATCAGTACAGTTCTGAAGATGGAGCGGTGGCAGTTGGCGGCGGCGGCCTCTGAGAGCACGCGGGACCAGTGTGTGCCCCAGACCCGGCAAGTGGCTAGGTTGGGGTCTCAGGTCTTAGATGTTAGGATTGGCTGCGATGTCTGTTTGGTATTAGGCCCAGGCTATCTGCGCCCCTTCATCAACTGGATAGGTGTAGCGACAATTTGTTGCTTAGATGGCAGCTTAGTCTTACTGTTGTATTACTTTGTAAGGTCTTGTGAGTATAATTAATAAAGTGGCTGTATGCATCGCCCAGATGCAGAGGCCGGGGGTCATCCTCCTTTTCTAAAAAAAACAAGTGAAACACACGGCGGAGCATCTATGGTCTCCACTGGCCTGCCGGGAAACTCAACCTGACGACCACAACAACAACGGCGGTGGCCCCGACACAGTTGGCGGAATCGCCGGGCGCCGCTTGTGCCGGTGGGGTTTCCGTTAGAGGAACTCCAACATGGCGACCCATTTCGTCCCCGCGCGTTTGTTTGGGTCGGCGTGGACAGAAAATTTAGCCCAACACGCTGACCTAGACGGACATGCGTCCACTTTTTGTTCGCCTGTTGACCTATTTCCGGCCCAACTTTGAGTCCCATTTGCGTCGACGCTGACACAAAATGGACGCGCGCGGCGCCCGCCTCACCCTCCCCTTGGCCTGCTAATCGGTGGCACATTGGTCATCCTCTCTCACCCCCAAAATCGACAGCGAACCCTCGCCCACCTCCGCCGTGTCGCCACCCCCACCCATTTCCGGTGCCTCTACCAGCAGCCGGTGCCGACACACCTCCCCCCAACGCCTCCACCTCCCACGTTGCCGCCACCACCGTCTCGCCGCAAGGCACTGAAGCTTCCCACCCACACCTCCCGACGCCGACGCGAGCAGGAATCCGCCTCGCCGCCCCAGCCAGCCCCTTCGGCCTGACGCTGGCACGCTCGTCGGACGCCTCCAGGGCAGGCACCTGGTCCAAGGGAGGCACGCTCGTCAGACGCCTCCAGGAAAGCCACCTGGTCCAAGGGAGGCGCGCGTCTCCTCGCCGGCCGGCTCTTTGTCAACACTCACAAGTTGTTCGACAGTTTGCCAAGGTACAAAATGGACTCCGTCGATGAGTTCTTTTTCCACAATTTCCTTCGCGACTCAGACGATTCCTCGTCCGATGAGGAGGAGGATATTTTGGCTGCCGTGTTGGTCCATCACCACCTTAATAGCCAGCGGCCGTTGTTCCGTGGCTCCATCCCGGGGCACCTTCCGGCGTTGAACCGCAACCGAGAGAGTGGAAATTTCCTTCTTTGGAAGGACTACTTTGACACAATCAACCCGTTGTTCAAACATCAGAAATTCCGGCGGCGTTTTCTTATGAGTAGGCATCTTTTCAACCGTATTAGACAGGGGGGTAGTCGGATACGATGACTATTTCGAGTGCAAAGAGGATGCCGTTGGAAAGATTGGCTTCTCATCTTATCAGAAATGCACTGCAGCCGTCTTGATGCTTCATACGGAGCGCCTGGTGATCTTATTGATGAGTACGTTCGTATGAGCGAGTCTACATGTCTAGACTTCATGTACAAGTTCTGCAAGGCTGTGATTACTGTGTTTGGCCCTGAATACTTGAGAGAGCCGACTGCTGAAGATACAGCCCGCTTGTTGGCGATGAATGCCAACAGAGGTTTCCCAAGACTTCATGCATTGGGAGTGAAAGAACTGCCCTTCTGCTTGGCAAGGACAGTATAAGGGCCATGTCAGGGTTTGCACTGTCATACGTGAGGCAACGGCCTCACAAAATCTCTAGATCAGGCACTCTTTCTTTGGATGGCCGGATCAAACAATGTTATCAACGTGCTTCAACGCTCGCCGGTGTTTGCTAGGCTTGTTGAAGGCAACAACCCACCGATGAGTGTTACCATCAATGGCCACAACTACGACAAATGATACTACCTAGGTGACGGTATCTATTCTCAGTGGACCACTATTGTGAAGACAATCCCCAACCCTGTCGGAGAGAAGAGGAAAAGGTTTGCCCAAAAGAAAGAGAGTGCTAGGAAGGACGTCGAGCGTTCCTTTGGTGTAATGCAATCTCGATGGGGCTTCGTTCAGTATCCTGCTAGGAGGAGCACGAAGAAGTTGTGGGAGGTGATGACTGCTTGTGTGATCATGCACAACATGATCGTTGAAGATGAGCACGCGGAACGTATTTATGATCAAGGGTTTCAGTTTCAGGGTGAGAATGTTGTGCCTGAGCATGGAGGAGCGGCAATGTTTGTACAGTTCACCCAATTTCATCATAGCTTGCGTGATTGGAAAACTCATATGCAGCTGTAAAATGATTTGGTTAAGCATATGTGGGCTCATGTTGGCAACCAATAAATGTATCTTTTTTATTCAACTTGCAAGACTATGTGAGACTATTTTATTTTTATTCGCCTTGTAAAACTATGCTTAATTTATTTGGTTGTGAAACTATGTTATTTATTTGGTTGTGGAACTATATGTTTGTTTGTGACATAATGCAAAACTGCGTGCATATTTGTTGAAAAAGGGCGGCCACGTCGGTAAATATGGGTCGACGCGTTGGGCGTACTGCCGACCCAAATAAAAAAAGGATGGACGCCGAGCGGGCGCCGACCCAAACGGATAAAAAGCGGACAAAAACGCCGTCCGTTTGAGTCGACGCGTTGGAGTTGCTCTTACCGGTGTAGAGTGTAGACTAGTGAGGCTCAGCGGCTCAAAGGGCCCGACGAACCTCTAAACTTCCGCAAAGATCATTTTTGGGAAATGGTGCATCGAACCGCCTGCCACGTGTCACGCGCGACGTAGGCTCATGATTTTTTTTGCATGCGTTTTCATTTTTCCGATCTTTTTTTGGTTTTTCCTTGGTTTTGACTGAATTTTTTTTCCTTTCCTTATTTTTTTCAAAGATCGTGCTTTTTCGCAAGAAGCACAGACAATAAGTATAGTTGTGCTTTCTGAAAAGTAAAAAAGCACAGCAACAAGAAGCATAACCTAAACATAGCATGTGCGGCCATGAAAAGCACAGCTTGTGCTTCCGCGAGAAGCACAACCCTATGTGTCTCCAAAACAAAGGAAAAAGCACAGCCTGTGCTTCCTAGAAAAACACAATTATCCTTCTGAGCTTCTTCTTTTCTTCTGGTTTTCCTTTTTCCCGGTTGCCCCTTTTTTGGTTTCTTTTCGGTTTTCTCGGTTTCCTTTTTTCGAGTATTTTTTGCTTTTTTTGTTTGGGTTTTCTTTTTGAAAAAAACAAGTTCCTCGAAACCTATTTTTGACACATGGTTTAAGGGATAAACCATTTAAAAAAATAATCTACAAAAAGAAAAAAAACTCTCAAGTTATAGTGTGCCACTTGCCATCATGTGAGAAGGTATGAAGTGACATTTGCAAGGGATTACCTAGTGAGTTCGCTAAACTCTCGCACGTAGGGGCATGCGTGCCCGTCATTGTAATTGTTGCTGCGTCAGCCTTTGGATTGTTACTTTGTTGGTGACGCGTATTAGTTGCTAAACTTTTGTTCGTTCTACTAGGAAATATGCCCGTGCGTTGTAACGAAAGAAAAATAATATCTCAGCATTCCCCACATGCCCACGCACACTCTTCCACACCCTTTATATGAACACATCGCTTGATCTATATTGTCGCTTATCCTCCTTCTTGCCATCATGGGTGGTGGTCTGTGGAACGATGTGGGCGGCGGCCGTCAATAATGGGAGGAGATAGTCGGCAATAGTGCATGGCCGCATCGGTTGGGTGTCGTCGGTTATCGCCTCGCCTATTGTCACCTCTTGCAGCGCATAAATTTTGTTTGACTGGCATAATTAGCGCATAACCAGGCATGAATGTCCCTTCATTATCAGGGTTTATTCTCTTCGGTTATTTTTGCGCTCACGTGCCCACAATCTTTTATTAATTAGAGAAAAACCAACATATTCTCTTTTATTAGCACGTGCCAACAATTGTTTTAATTATAGACTATAGCTAACCAGCATATTGTCTTTTATTGGCACGTGCAAGTTACCTCCGACAATAATTTGTGGAGTGTCGCGTTCTGCACATGATTCTCGAGACAACTTCCATATTCTCACACAACCTTCTTATTTAACAACTTAGGGACATATAACAACTTGTGTGATTTAGTATAAAATTCCATGGTGGGATTGTTCCTATCATAATGGCAAGCTAGCTGAGTTGGCTTTGTCCGTCGGCACAATAGGGAAGGTTCATAGTTCAATCCCCTCGCACCCTTAATTTTTTGCTGCTTGTTAGTGTGACAGAAAAAGAAATGCATGGTAGGCCCAGTTGGGGATAAATAAATAAAAATGGGAAACTACGTGTGGAATGGGTGAAACAAAATCTATACGTATATTTTTGCTTTTTCTTGGGGCAGTTGTGTGTGAGCTACTATATGATGCTAGTTGCGTCAAATAGCGCGTGGAAGGCACAACCGATCGCGTCTGGGCCAGGCACCGATATGACCTGTGTTTGCAAGGCACGAGTAATAATCCAGAAAAACGACTGGTTGAACGATCGAACACATGACCTTAAAGACTCGACCAGATGTTGTTGGCCATGGCAACAAATGCCTACTGCTAACCAATGGCGGACGTGAATATTTAAGAACATACCGCAACATTAGATTTATTTAAAAAAAATGAATTGCCGAATATTCTTGGAAAATAGAACATTTTTTATATTACAAAGAATATTTTTAATATTCCATCCATTTTAAAACATGAACAAAATTTGAAAAAACATCATTTTCTTAAGACATGAACCTTTTATGACAACACAATCATTTTTTGAAGTTGTGACCGACTTTTGAAAATGGAACATGTAAACGGGAACACAATATTTAACTGTAAATTTTTCCGGAAATTTAAAAATATAAATGCTGTTTTTTCATTTTTTATTACGAAATAAGTTAAAAATAAAAATAAATTTGGAAGAAAAAAACGGGCTTGTACAGTTTTGGGGTCCCTGTGCGAAGCTCTGACTATCTGCCGCGTAAGGCGACAAATAGAGTTTTTGCAGCTTCATGAGCGGGCAAATAAGTGGGCTGGCTTGGCTGGGCCACAGGGTGTGCGGCCCAAGTCGAAATCTGGATTGTAAAATAAAAAACAGACGGACAGACTCGGATAAAAATATAAATTTCGACGATGAACGGATGAAAATATTAGCGAAACGCACCTTGCTTTATTAGTAGGTATAGATATAGATATAGATATAGATATAGATTGAATACTGAACTCTGTGTTGGCGCTGTTTGGATTTATTAATTTAAAGTCAAGCTAAGGTCTTTTCTCTATAAAAAAATTCGCTATAACTCGCAGGCCTGCCTCTAAACCTCACTCTCCTCTCTTGTCCCAAATCTACACTACATGGGCTCCGTGGCCACTGATGCAGCTGTGTGTTATGGACAGATTTTGGTTTTCTCTTTTTCTTCGGTTCTTTTCAAACTTTTACAGAAAATAGTTGCTTCTAGTGTTCGCCGACTTTTAAAAGAGGTCAAAATTTTAAAATATGTTGACAAACAATATATTCACGTAATTTATAACAATGGTGATTTTTCAAAATAATCATCAACTTTAAAAATTATTCAAAATGATTATAAAAAAATATAATGTTCACATTTAAAAAAATGTCCCTTTTTACAATAAAATTGTTCTCAGTTTTTAAAGGTTGATATATTTCACAAAATGTTCAAAGATATGTAAAAAATGTTCATGAATATTAAAGATGTCATCAAAATTAAAACAATGTTGATGCATGTCAAGAAAATTCTCAAACGTAGCTTGTATGTTTTCTATTTATTATTTTCCTTTATTTTTAGCTTGTTTGTTTGTTTTGTCATTTTCTTTTTTATGTATGTACTTATTCTTTTTTCTTCATTACCTGATTTTTTCCCTTTTATTTATCATTTATTTTTCCTTTTTAATGTTTACTTCCTTTTTCACTTCTTTGTTAATGTTTTTCCTTTTCCTTTTATTTTCCTAGGTACCACACCATCATTGCAGCAAAACAAAGGAAAATGATAAGATCTTTCCTGCAACAGACAAGATGGAAGCAGGGCAAGCGGGCAAAGGAAGAGGTTAAGATGTGGAAGAGGATTTGTGGCTCTGTACAGTGTATGCATATTTTCAGACTACCACTGCAAATATGCAGTGTATGCATATTTCAAGAGTACTCAAATGTTCTGAAAATAAGATGTGAGAGCAATGCATAGATAGACCAATGTTGAGACCAAAAAAATTTAGCTAACACCGGCCAGAGATGTCTCCTTGCAATAATCTCTACAGAAAATTCTTGTACTCATCTTAGCTCTTACCTAACACTGGACCAATCATAGTGTTCATGCTTTTTTTACGGAGAGAGACAGTTTGCTAGCTCTGACTTGAACCACATAGTTCAGTGATAAGAGCATCTCCAACATGCGCGCACCAGTGTGACACGCTAAAACAATTTTTACAGCGTTGAAATAGCATGATTTTTAAAGTTGGCTGTCGACGGCGAGGGAGTCGGCGGCGGGGGAGAAGGCGTCGGGAGAAGGGCACGGCAGCGGCGGGGGGGCGTCGGATGCGAGGAAGAAGGGGCGGTGGGGCGCTCGAGTGTGCGGTTGGCCGGGTCGGGCATGCGCGTTTTATAGAGCGCGCCGGATGCCGTGTGCCAAAACTGCCGCATTTTTCACGTGCGCCCAAAGTTTTGCCGTGCGCTGGAATCTCCCGCGCCCGCTGGAGCGCGCGAAACTGCTCCGCGTGGGCTAAATCACAGGTTTCCCCCGCACGCGCGATATTTACCGTCGCTATAGGAGATGCTCTAATAATAGTATGACAAAGTTACAAAAACATGTGAGCCTATTGACTAGGTAAGTGTCACAAAAGAAATAAACGATACGACACTACTAGTTAAAATTGTTAGCTTAACATGGAAGGATGTGCACAAGATCTCATCGATCAATCTTGAAATATTAACTTGGCAAAGTGTGGAGGCATTCTGCTAGTTGTAGTGATGGTATTAATTACCTCCGGTGTAGACACTTTCGAATGGAAGATGGAGAGAAAGACATTGGTTTTCAGAAGTTTACTGAACTTGAAGGACTGAAGCTGGACCAGCAAATTATTGTCCTCGGCCGGCAAATCGTACGTAGTGTCACACTGTGGTGCTAGCTTCTCTAAGTTGAGGGGAAGAAGGAGGCTATTCAGATCAGTAGTACTAGTTGTTTGCAACTCCCTCTTCCATAATTTGGCAGTGAATTGTTTGTGTTGTGACACCGCCATCTTCCCGCACGACAGTTAATTTTTTATGAAGGTCACCCACCAACGACCTTATGATGACCTTGCCCCATACCCGCCAGTCTCTGACGAGTAAACGCTTGTCTTCGTCGTCGTCTGTGTTGGTCGTTTGCCATTACCAAGTGGTGGACGTTTCCGACAGCACCAAGCACCGCCCCACTGATGTCGGTTCAAACGGGGAACCGCAGGGGAACGTACGGCCATGCTGTGCTCATGGGTGGGCGGATCCAGCGGGTTCGAGCAGTGGAGGTCTCGGCCGTGGCCATGAATGGAGCTAGGGGAGCGCGGCCATGGAGGGTAAGCTAGGGCCCCGGGGCAGCAAAGGATTAGAGGGAGAGGGGAGCTGCCGGCGACGAGGGTGCGCCGCGCCGCCACGGAACGGAACGGAACGGAATGGAAGCAGTCTCGTCGGGGGAAGAGGATGATGGCAACACACAAAGTTTGAGCCCGAATAATGCTAGGCTGGACAGTAAAGCCCAATACTGAAAAATATAAACCGTCTTACACACAAGCCCCTGCATAGGTAAGATGCGCACAGCCTTACTCACCGACTGTATGGAATAATACAAACCATGCAAATTGAGTGGATATAAACCGTCTGACAAAGAATAAAAAAACTACAGGTAGGCAACAGTAAAGCCATATGAGACCGAAACTATGCCTGTGTGAAAGAAGTAGGTCGACCCATCCGGAGATTATGCTGTCACCCATGTTGGGTAGAAACTTCCCAAGCCACCCATTTCAACCACATACACACCGTGTTGAACATCAATTGGTACTCCGTTCGATGCAGCGTGGACCACATACGAACCTAGTGCAGTAAATAACATGCATAGGAGAAGAGATTTTTTCCATTAAAAACACAATAATTTTTCTACATAGCCAAAGCGACATATATAGTAAGGTAGACACTCCCACCCGTATTAACATACTAAACATACTAGATGATCCCCGCGCATTGCTGCGGTAACTTTGTTAAAAGATGCGTTAATAGTTACTAAAGAATAACTAAATCTAATGAAAAGAAAATATAAGCCTGAAAACATTAAAAGATAGTCTCTAATAATTGAATATAAACTTTTGAATTACTGTAAAAATATCATTTCGGACAAAAATGTGAAGGGTGACTAAATGCATGTATGATGTGGCAGCGTTACATGCATAGGCTAATGCAAAAATAATTGTAATAAGTTCGCTTATGTGGCAGATTTTGCATGGCTTAGTGAGTTCACTTATGTGAAAGATTTTACATGGCTTAGTGGGAGAGAGGACTTAAAAACATGGCCTTAGTGGGGACGATGAGGTGGACACTTTGCATGTATAGAGAATTGAGACCAACTTCTTAAGAATGTAAGATGTGGTATTCCGTCAAGTCAGAGACCATACATATTAGCAACACTTGTAGGCGGATACAAATTTGACGCTATTTGGATGACTGACCATGTAGAACACGCAAACTTGCATTGGAAGAAGACGTGTTTGATTGTCTCATCATGAGTACAAAAGCTGCATTTCTTGTTTCCCTTACAGTCGCGTCGAGCGAGATTGTCTTTACTTAGCACAACTTCTCTCCTCGCCGGAGATACCACATGAAGATCTTAACTTTTAATGGCATCTTCGATTTCCATATTAGTTTATTATTATTCACTGGAATATCTGAGTGCGATAGTGCACGATACGTAGAATCGACTGTGAAGGACCCAGATGTAGTTAGATTCCAGTGAAACACATCCCGCCCTTGTGTCAAGTTAATCGAACCCAAACGGGATAGAAGATGTTGCCATGACACAAGGCGGGGGGCAATCAAATCCCTCCTAAATGATACAATCGGCGGGGAGGAGCTGAGCACATGTTCAGGAGTATCATTTTTTATCGCGGACAATGCGGTACAAGACTGGTTACTGTTCTCAGAGAGTGGCATTTCCTAGCCACTTGTCCTCCTAGAAATGTATCTCAAATACGTCCTTTATCGTGAAAGATCCAAAGCGTAAAAGATATTTCTTTACCGCCATCACACCAGACCAAAAATACGAGTCACCAAAAATTGACGTATCAACTTCCTCCGAGAAAATTGGGACATCTTGGCCTGACATCCTTTCGATATGTCAGAGATCCCAAGGGAGTGTGCGAAGGACAGCCTGAATATCCTTCCCAGCTCTAAGCCGGTGAAACAGGCCTTGCAAAGGTTCTTGGAACCCAAGCATAAAGCTATGGCCGAGAAACTGGCTAAGCTTGTGGGGGCCATCTTTATCTGGGAAGTCAAGCACCCGGACTGGTTTTCAAACCTGCTCATGGTGCCAAAAAAGGACCAATATTTGCATTTTTGTGTCAACTTCAAGGACGTCAACAAGGTGTGCTGAAATGACTTGTTTTCTCTGCCACACATCGACCAGATCGTCGACACAATGGCGAGTCACAACCTCCTATGTTTTATGGACGCGTACTCTAGGTACCACCAGATTAAGATGGAGGTGGACGATCAAGTGGCCGCCACATTTAATATACCCTACGGCGCCTTCTGCTTCATCACAATGCATTTCGGGTCAAAGAGTGTAGGAGCCAGATACCAACGAATGATCCAAATGTGTCTGCAGTCACAGATCGGAACAACGCAGAGGCATATGGATGACGTGGTCTTCAAGACCAAGAAAACCACTCTTCTTCATGACAAACTTGCCCTTTTTATCGAAAGAAATATTACCATATATTTTCACAAGGAGTGCTAGATCTTCATTGAAATCATCTGGCCATTATTCATCAAAGACATCATCATGTTCTTCTTCTTCTTATTCCACCACACAAACATGCTTGGCTTTCAATGCTAGATTTTTCTATGTCAAACACCTTGTCACTACCATGAAATGCTTCCCATTGGTTATCTATTCCTCATGTTACACGAAGGTAGTCCAAACATCTTTGGGATTCATCTCCGAAAATGTTGTCGTGTCTTATGTCAAAAACCATGTCTCTAGAGTGGGGAGTAAGAGCAATGAACAACTTGTCCTCAAGAAACCTCTTCGTGATAGTGAATCCATCACTGTCCTTGTTACACTCAAAACTTTGAAGATTCACAATAAGATCCCTGGGCTAGGCAAGGAGAGATTGGGGCTTCTCACTTGGTTCCAATACAAATAAGTGCATCTCACTTTCATCCATTTCTTATCTATAGAGTTCAAGATGTGGTTCCAACATTTATGAACAATAAGCTATCCCACAACACCTTGGAAGAAGTGATATGAAGGTAGGGCCCATTGTCTTCATTGGAGAGCCCCTTTCTAGTCATGGTGCATGCAAAGGAGTTGAGTTGATCATCAAAATATTCTAGTGAAGTGAGGTTTTTGGGGTCAACGGGCTTGAAACCTCCAAGCACAACCCTCCATATTCCCACAGACTTGTAAGATGATCGTACATGTCATACTTTCAAAGTGAGATACACTTCCCGTTGAAAACAGGAGGGACGCCTTCATAATTTTGCTTGGGTTTTCATGGAAGTGATTTTAGGTAGTTCCAATCAATCTCGGCATGATTTCCACCCGAAGGGGAGGGGTGGTAAATAGCAAAAATAAGTCTAGTCGTCGGTGGTGCTCCCGTCACTCCTGGAGTGATGGAGGAACCACTAGAACTCACTTTTGCCAATCTTTCAGACATCTTAATTCAAGCATTTCCTTCATATTGGTGATGCGATCTCCCAACAACTTACTGATATCCAAGGTTCGGCCCATTTTGAGGTCAACAAGCTCTGCGGGTTTGATAAGATTTTGATTACCCTCTTTAGTCATCTCGTACTAGGCTCTGGTGCCAATTGAATTGAGATGGATCTACAGGAGATGAATAGGGACAACTACAAATTTTACATAGAGTATTAGCATGTTTAGGCTATGCAAATATATGGTGTGAGATTAAACAATGCTACGATGAGATATACAACCTATATGATTCTTGTAAGGTCAAGTGACCAAAGTAAACCACAAGTAAATGAGCAAGTGTTAGGAATAACATAACAACACAAAGAAAAAGATGTATCCCAGTGTTCACTTCCTTGGAGGAAATCTAATCACCGTTGAAGGGCTGGGTGTTACCAGGAAGTCACAAAACACCACGAAGTCTCACCCTATTCGCCTTGAGATATCAAGATGAAAGCGATTCTGTACCACTGGTGGTAGACCTTGAGGCAGCCTCCAAACCTTCACAAACTTTGAGGGGTAAATTGCATATTAGTTCCTTACCAAGACTCCTACTGTGCATAAATCTCCAAGTTCCATCAGTAAAAAGATCAAAGGGTAAAATTTGGAACTTGCTCTAGCACGATAAGCTTAGGTTAAAAGAGGGAGAGTACGTGCAGATCTATGCTTGTGAGAAATATCTCTCAAACCTCTTAAGAAACCTTTGATTAGGGTGGGGTCAAATAGAGGCACCTTAAATTGATCTACTCAAAGTGTCTCAAGTGTGTCCTCCATGCTGTGGGCGACTTCAGTCCCAACAACCATGGACAAAGCCAGGGCGAAGAGGAATGCGAAGATTGGAATTGGTTTGCTGGACAAAAAATCCATCAAAATGTATTCAAAAGAGAAATCAAGACATACCTCCACCTCCTCCTCATGGGCCTTTGGAGCTACCACAGAAGGGCAAGGAGAAAGGCCAAGGAGAGTAACAATGTGGAATGTTTCTAGGGGGAAGATGAAGTGACGGAGAAAATCTACAAGAGGGGAAATCTCCCTTTGTGATGCTTGTAGGTGTTGGGAAACATAGTACAAAACAAAAGAAAATTCTCTCTAGGATCACCCATGAATAATATGAAGATGAATAAGAGGTTTCAATCATGATTGTTACCAACTCCGAGTAGCAGCGGAAGTAGACGAGTCGGCGTAGATGGTACTTGGAGTCCCTCGAACCATAGATGAACAATCCCATGAATCGCTCACGAACAGTCCCTCGTACAGAAGACCGAAAGCAAGGCCTCTCTACAGATTGCAAACATACGGTCTTCACGATCTGGCAGCGCTTCGCCATCCAGAACTAATCGCCATCAGAGAATTAGAGGAGAAGATTAGAGCCACACGGGGCTTCTAATTATGAGGATTAGAGGAACAAGAACTAGCTTGTAACGCCCACGATGCGGCTATATCTCCCACGTGTCGAGGCATGACTTAGAGGCATAACCGCATAGTGGTTTTGTCGCAAGAAGGGTCATCTTCACACAATCCCATGTAATGAACAAGAATGGGATAAAGAGTTGGCTTACAATCGCCACTTCACACAATACATAAATATTATCCATACATCATCCAAAATACAAACATATAGACCGGCTACGGTCAAGATCCAAATGAAATAAGACAACCCCAAATGCTAGATCCCCGATCGTCCCAACTGGGCTCCACTACTGATCATCAGGAAAAGACACATAATAACGACCACGTTCCTCGTCGAACTCCCACTTGAGATCGACCCCATCATCTGCACTGGCATCGTCGGCACCTGCAACTGTTTTGGTAGAATCTGTGAGTCACGAGGACTCAGCAATCTCACACCCGCGAGATCAAGACTATTTAAGCTTATAGGAAAGGATGGTTTACTGAGGTGGAGCTGCAGCGGCAATAAGCATATATGGTGGCTAACTTGCGCAAAAGAGATCGAGAAGAGAAGCAACGGAACGGTCGTCATCTAGCAATGACCAAGAAGTGATCCTGAACACCTACTTACGTCATACATAACTCAGACCGTGTTCACTTCCCGGACTCCGCCGAGAAGAGACCATCACGGCTACACACGCAGTTGATGTATTTTAATTGGGTCAAATGACAAGTTCTCTACAACTGGACATTAACAAATTCCCATCTGCCTCATAACCGCGGGCACGGCTTTCGAAAGATAATACCCTGCAGGGGTGTCCCAACTTAGCCCATCATAAGCTCTCACGGTCAACGAAGGATAAACCTTCTCCCGGAAAGACCCGATCAGTCTCGGAATCCCGGTTTACAAGACATTTCGACAATGGTAAAACAAGACCAGCAAAGCCGCCCGATGCGCCGACAAATCCCGATAGGAGCTGCACATATCTTGTTCTCAGGGCACACCGGATGAGACATCCTACGAGTAAAACCAGACCTCGAGTTTCCAGGAGGGGGCCCCGCAGTCTACTCAGTTCGGACCAACACTCGAAGGAGCACTGGCCCGGGGGGGTTAAAATAAGATGACCCTCGGGCTCGCGAAAACCCGGGGGAAAAGGCTTAGGTAGCAAATGGTAAAACCAAGGTTGGGCCTTGCTGGAGGAGTTTTATTCAAGGCGAACTGTCAAGGGGGTCCCATAAATCACCCGACCGCGTAAGGAACGCAAACTCAAGGAACATAATCCCGGTATATCAGTAACTAGGGCGGCAAGAGTGGAACAAAACACCAGGCATAAGGCCGAGCCTTCCACCCTTTACCAAATATATAGATGCATTAATTAAATAAGAGATATTGTGATATCCCAACATATCCATGTTCCGACATGGAACCATCTTCAACTTCACCTGCAACTAGCAACTCTATAAGAGGGGCTGAGCAAAAGCGGTAACCTAGCCAAACCACGGTTTGCTAGGAAAGGATGGTTAGAGGCTGACATGCCAATATGGGAGGCATGATATAGCAAGTGATAGGTAGCGCAGGATGGCAATAGAGCGAACAACTAGCAAAGCAAAGATAGAAGTGATTTCGAAGGGTGGTCATCTTGCCTGCAAGGTTCTCAGAGTTGTCGAAAGCTTGATCCTCGTAAGCGTACTCAACAGGTTCCTCGTTCACGAACTCGTCTCCCGGCTCTACCCAAGACAAGAACACAAACAAACGGAACCACAATCAACCACGAGAAATGCACAAGCAACATGATGCAAAACATGTATGATATGCAAGATATGATATGCGATGCATATGCGTGCTCCGGAAGGAAAATGATGAACAAGGCAGTAACTTGGCAAACCAAACATGCCACTGGAAAGATGAGATGATTTTGGTCGAAATCGAGATAAAGATCACCGGAATCGGATGCACGGTTTGCAAATGGCAAGCAAAACAAGAATGACACGAATCTGCGATTAACTGCATGATAGCACTTAAAATACAACAAGTAACAATGCTACAGCACTCCAATATACCAACAAAGCACATGGCAGTAATCTACAGGAGATGCTTGACAAAAGATGAACACTGAGCTACGGCTAGATCACAACATATCAAGCTCAAACAAGCATGGCAAAAGTGCAAAAGATAACAGGATCACACACGGTGAAAAACTGGACATGGCAGAAAACAGCATCAGGTAGCAATGTTCAGAGCACGAAATCAACATGCTACAGGAAGTTAACATAGCAAAACAAGGCATGGCAGTGTTCTACTAAATGCACATGACAAAAGTCCCTTACTGACCATAAGCCAAAAAGGACCAGAAGATATGATGGCAAGCATGTAAACATAGCAAGTTTCGTTATCAGGTTTCAGACTTAGCAGAAAACAGAGCATGGCAGAAATAATAATATGTAGGCCTCTTTCTGAGCTTGGTGTACTCACTACAGAGCAATTCATGGCAAAAAGAGCATACGTACAGCAAGATGGCATGTTTATGAAGCTATCCATGGCAAGAACAAAAGAATAGCATGGATGGATCAACTACAATAAGCTTGGCAAAATTGCATATCATGTTAAGAATCTGCCAGAAATATTTTATAGCAAAAGTAGAGCAAGATTGATTCATGCTATGGTACTCCATAATTGCAAACAAGGGCAGGAATGGATCAACTACAACTATACCTACAAAACATCCTTACTGAACATCTCCAAAATATGCATAGATCTCTCTGTAGCATCAAGTTTACATGGCAACAAAATAACAGCAGACAAAGACTTAGAGAAATCACTAAGTCCCTGAAATTAGAAACATTACGGGGCCTAGTTTGCATGCTTGTGCTAGTCAGCACAGAGATCACAAAAATACATGGACTACACCACTTGAACGATGGCATGGCATACTTCAAAACAGATGTAGAGCTCATGCTCATAAGATGCACAGATTAAATGATACAAAAATGACAATTCTCCAAGTTCTGATAAGAACCAGAGAATAACAGCAACTAGCCCTCTTCCAACAGAGATTTTGGCATCAAGATGACCTCTAATGAACATGGTGCAATTGAACAAAATGAAGAGCATCACGAGGAGAACAATTTGACATATTACACGCGCGAATCGGAGCTACATGCAAGAAGTTATGGAGCTGTGAACAGGGGCAAATGCTGTGAAAAATCAGTGACTTGGAGAAAAAAAGGGGTTCGGGAAGTCAACCTCTACAGTGTCTTCTCGATCGGATCTGAGGATGGAGCTCGGGGAGCTCGCCGGTGGCGGTTGCCGACGGCGGCGCGGAGAAGGAGGAGGTGCCGGGGAAGAAGGGCGGCGGGGCGCGGCGGCACAGGGCGGCGGGCTCCGCCGGAGTTCGTCGCCGGCGGCAGGAGGCGAGGCGGCAGGCACGGCGGGGAGCGGGCGGCCGTGGCGGCGGTGACGCCGACAGAGAGCGCGGCGGTGCCGGCGACGGCGACCGGAGGCGCGCGGCCTCGGGCGCGAGGAGGAGGGCGGCGGCGGGCGCGCGGGCCGCGCGGGCCAGCTGCGGGCCGGGCGGGCCGCGGCGTATGGCCCGGGCGACGGCAACACGTGGCGGCGGCGGAGCAGGAGTTTCGTCCGGCGCCGGGCGGACGTGTCCGGCGTGTGGAGGGACGAAGCTAGGGTTTGGACTGAGATTCGTTTCGAGAGGGGATGGAGTTTTATAGGTAGAGGGAGCTAGGAGACTCCAAATGAGGTGCGGTTTTCGCCCACACGATCGTGATCGAACGACCTAGAGCATGGAGATGACTTGGAGGGGTTTTGGGCTGGTTTTTAGGGGGGTTTTGCTGGACACTCAAATGGACTTTGCGGATGCCCGGTGAACCGTTGGAGTACCAAACGACCTCCAAATGGAACGAAACTTGACCGGTGGTCTCCAGGTGGTGTAATAAGGCCACTTGACAAGCCTCGGTCCATTCCGAGAAAGTTTGACACCTGCACACGAAAGAAAACAAGAGGGATGCGCCAGAGGAGATAGGAGCGCCGGATTGCAAAACGGACAACGGGGAAAATGCTCGGATGCATGAGACGAACACGTATGCAAATGCAATGCGCATGATGACATGATATGAAATGCATGACATGACAAAATGCAAAATGCAAAACAAAAAACAAAACCCGACCACGGAGGGAATATCATAACACATAGCCGAAAATGGCAAGAGTCGGAGTTACAAATATGGCAAGTTACATACGGGGTGTTACAACACTCCACCACCACTCCACCACATACTGAAAGAACTCCGGATATTCGGAACGGAGATGGTCCTCGCGTTCCTAGGTGGCTTCCCGGTCGGAATGGTGCGACCACTTCACTTTCAGGAATTTGATTGACTTGTTGTGAGTCTTGCGCTCAGTTTCTTCAAGAATAGCAACGGGGTGCTCATAATAAGACAAATCTTCTTGGAGGTCAATCTCTTCGAAGTTGATAGTGCGCTCAGGCGTCTTGAAGCACTTGCGGAGCTGTGACACGTGGAACACATCGTGCACGTTCGCGAAGTTGGAAGGAAGCTCAAGTTGATAGGCGAGGTCGCCTCTTTTGCCAATGATCTTGAAAGGACCCACGTATCTAGGGGCAAGCTTCCCTTTGATACCGAAGCGACGAGTGCCTTTCATCGGAGAGACGCGGAGGTAGACATGGTCTCAGATCTCGAAAGCCAAATCACGATGCTTACTATCATAGTAACTCTTCTGGCGCGATTGCGCGGCTTTGAGATTTTCACGGATGACTTTACACATTTCTTCAGCTTCAGTGATTAAGTCATTGCCAAGAAGTTGGCGTTCACCGGTCTCTAACCAATTGAGAGGAGTACGGCACTTTCTGCCATAGAGAATCTCGAATGGGGCCTTGCCCGAACTCGCTTGGAAGCTGTTGTTGTAGGAGAATTCAGCATATGGGAGACAATCTTCCCATTTCATGCCAAAAGAAATGACACAAGCCCTGAGCATATCTTCAAGAATTTGATTGACTCGCTCGACTTGGCCACTAGTTTGAGGATGGAAAGCTGTGCTGAAGCGAATGTTAGTGCCCATGGCCTTCTGGAAGGAGTCCCGGAACTTAGAGGTGAAGATGCTTCCACGATCAGAAGAAATCAATTGTGGAATGCCATGCAAGGAGACAATTCTGGAGGTGTAAAGCTCTGCCAGCTGAGCTGCTGTGATGGATTCTTTGATTGGAAGGAAATGAGCCACTTTAGAGAGCTTGTCAATGACAACGAAGATAGCATCATTTCCGCGCTTGGACTTTGGAAATCCAGTCACGAAGTCCATTTCGATGTGATCAAACTTCCATTCTGGGATAGCAAGAGGTTGGAGGAGACCAGCTGGTCGTTGGTGTTCTGCTTTCACCCTTCGACAGACATCACATTCATTCACGAATTGAGCGATCTCTCGCTTCATTCGAGTCCACCAATACGACTGCTTGAGGTCATGATACATCTTCTTACTTCCAGGATGAATGGACAGGAGAGAATTGTGCGCCTCGTTCATTATGACTTTCCTTAGATCACCTTTAGGAACCACAATCCGGTCCTCGAAGAATAAAGTGTCTCTGTCATCAATGCGATAGCACTTGTATTTGGAAAGACCCTTGTCGATACCACGTTTCACCTTCTTCACCATGGCATCAAGGAGTTGTGCCTCACGAATCTGATCTTCCAAAGTAGGAGATACTATGAGGTTGGCAAGAAAGCCTTGAGGAACAACTTGGAGATTCAGCTTGCGGAAAGCTTCACAAAGATCCGGTTGGAAAGGCTTGAGAATTAAGCCGTTGCAATAAGCCTTCCTGCTTAAAGCGTCTGCAATGACATTTGCTTTGCCTGGAGTATATTCGATACTCGGATTGTACTCTTGAATCATCTCGACCCATCGAGTCTGCTTGAGGTTGAGGTTGGGCTGAGTGAAGATGTACTTGAGACTCTTGTGATCGGTGAAAATGTCCACTTGTCTTCCCAACAAGAGATGTCTCCACGTTATTAATGCATGGACAACTGCCGCCAACTCAAGATCGTGAGTGGGGTAGTTCTTCTCGTTGGGCTTCAACTGACGAGAGGTATAGGCCACAATTTTCTTCTCTTGCATTAACACAGCATCGAGACCTTGGAGAGAAGCATCACAGAAAACTTCAAACGGCTTGGATTCATCAGGAGGAGTCAAGACAGGAGCTGTGACTAGTTTCTCTTTGAGAGTGTTGAAAGCAACGTCACACTCAGGAGACCAGACATACTTCACATGCTTCTGGAGGAGGTTGGAAAGAGGCTTTGCAATCTTGGAGAAATTCTCAACGAATCTTCGACAATAGCTTGCAAGACCAAGAAAACTGCGGAGCTGCTTGACATTCTGAGGAGGTTCCCAATTCACAATTGCGGACACCTTCTCGGGGTTAACAGCGATGCCCTTGGCAGAGATGATGTGACCAAGGAAAAGAACTTCATCGAGCCAAAACTCACATTTGGAGAACTTCGCATAGAATTGATACTCTCTAAGCTTGTCGAGCACCAATCGCAAATGTCTGGCATGGTCCTTCTTATTCTTGGAGAAGACCAAGATATCATCGAGATACACCAGAACGAATTCATTGGTATAGGGGTTGAAGATGTAATTCATCATCCGAGAGAAAACTGGAGGAGCATTGACAAGGCCGGAAGACACGACAGTATATTCATAAGAACCAAAGCTTGTTCTGAATGCTGTCTTGGGAATATCTTCTTCACGAATGCGAATCTGATGATAACCCATACGAAGGTCAAGCTTCGAGAATACTTTAGCACCTTTGAGTTGCTCAAATAGCTCATTGATGTTGGGAAGTGGATACTTGTTCTTGATTGTCTTTTTGTTCAATGGACGGTAGTCGACACAAAGTCGGTCTGTGCCATCCTTCTTCTTGACAAAAAGAACACCACAACCCCATGGAGAAGAACTCGGTCTGATCAAACCCAGACGCTCTTGTTCATCGAGCTGTTTCTTCAATTCCTTCAGCTCGTTAGGTCCAAGCTTGTATGGACGCTTGCAAACGGGTTCAGTGCCTGGCTCTAGTTCGATAACGAACTCAACTGGCCGATGAGGAGGCATACCCGGAAGCTCTTCTGAAAGACATCTTGATACTCACAAACGACTGGAATTTGAGAGATGGCATTCAATTCGCCCTTCTCATTGAGAGAGAAAAACCGAATGGTTTCATCACGAGCGTCAAAAATAATCACATCCTCAGACGAGTGTGTCAATTGAATTTCCCTGGCTGCACAATCAAGTTGAGCCTTGTGCTTAGAAAGCCAGTCCATCCCGAGAATAAGATCAATATCCGAGTCACCAAGAACAATTGGAGAAGACTGAAATTTATAGTCGCCCATCTTGATGGAAACATCGGGAGCAACCAAACTAGAAGACAAAAGCTTTCCCGGAGAAACAACTTGCATAACTTTGGATAAAATCTCTATGTCAACATTGTGCTTCGATGCAAATGGGTATGACAAGAAAGAATGCGATGCACCAGTATCAAAAAGAACTTTTGCAGGAATATCATTAACAGGAAGATTACCCATTATCACATCAGTAGATTCCTCCGCTTGAGCTGCATTCATCATGTTCACCTTTGCAGACTTTGGATTATGCTTGACCACTGCATTGCTGGAAGATCTGACAGGAGGAGGAGGAGGAAGACGCCTTTTGTTGAGGATATAGACCTTACAGTCACCCGCCAGGAGGGGCCGGGTTACTCATATGGTCGTTGCCAGAAGCCCGGAGCCAAGCTTGAAGACGATGGGCCAGAGATAGGCTTAAGACCCGGATATGGCTTAAGGCCCGTAGTTACAATCATTATTATGGTAGAACTTGTAGTGTAAGGCAAGTATAGTTGAGAGTCCGAGCCGGACACTCTTATGAGCCGGCTGGGACTCTGAGGGCTGTTGGGCGTCAGCCTCCCTATATAAAGGGATGACCCGGCAGCGGTTTAGGGACAAGAACAATCTCGACGAGAGCCGGGCATAGCAGTTTAGCTCCCTGGTGATCGTAACCCTAATCAATACCACCCCAAACTTGACGTAGGCTTTTACCTTCACCGTAAGGGGCCGAACCAGTATAAACCCTCGTGTTCCTTGTCCCGCATTAACCCCTTCAAGCTTCCTAGCTGCGATGGCTCCACGACGAAGTCCTAGCTCAAGGACATCTGCCGTGACAATTCCACGACAGTTGGCGCCCACCGTGGGGCCAACGCACGGTGGATTTGAGTTCTTGAAGGGCAGCTTCGAAGGGCTCAAGGGATACGCTGTGGGCCGGATGACCAAGAGTCATCGCGGCAAGCTCTACATCGACGATGCAGACTGGGGCCCCGACGCCGGCTCAATTGAGTACGGGTACCGGGTCCCCTTCGGCCGAATTCACGTTTTCATTGGCAAGATTGGTGAGCCGGGCCCTGAGCCAGGTCTCTGCGCTGATCTCATCGAGACGGCTCAGCTTGCGCGACCCGCCCGGGCCCGGCCTGCCTTAAGGCATGCTTTTGTGGGGTGTATCCATGGAGGACTCTCCGACCGATCTAGATCTGGTGATGAGACGGCCGCCGGCTCTGACGGCGAGTCGGCCACCGATGAGTCAAACTCGTTGTACCAACTTCAAGATGGCAGGCTCATGGGTTGTTCCGATGGTGACAGCATTCCGGACCTTTTTGAGCCGCCAAGTGAGGTTGGAGTTTTTATGACTGGTGCGCAGCCTGTTCAGAACCCCGCTGCTGGAGCGGGAAACCCGGGGCCTTCTCCGGCTCAGGTGCTAATGGATCTCACGGACAAGATGACGGCCCTGTTAACCTCCACGGTTGACCCGGCGGATCAAGCTCAGCATGATGCGGAGGTGGCACAGTTAAAATTGGATCTAGTGAAGGCTAAAGAGGATCTCGCAGCGGAAGGGATCAGGCTGGCTGCGGAGAGGGCGGCTCTCGATGCCCAAACTCAGCTGATCCAGGCGCAGTCCTTCCAACTCACGATGGATCGGAACGCGGCCAATGAGGTCATGAGAAGGAGGCATCAAAAGACCCAATCTCGACTCTCTCCGGTTTACGATCCACGCAACCTCTTCAACACGGCAGGTGCGGGGTCTAGTAACCCGCCAGGGGTCATAGCGCCCGGGTCTGGACCCCTTATTCAGCCACGAGTGATGGGGCCTCCCGAGGTGCCCCCTGCCCCACCTCAGTACGTGCCAATACCCCCGGGTCATTATAATAACCCGTTGGAGAACATGGTCGCTGCGGCAGCACGGCTGGCGGCTCTCCGAGTTGACGGCGACTCCCCGACGGCTGTTGAAACCCGCCGGGTCAGGGAACTCCTTCAGACAGCGCTGGCGCAGCAAGAGGCGTACTCCTACAGCCGGGACAGGATCCACTCGACCCCTCGTCGAGGCCAGAGCCCGAGTTACAGCCGGCACATGGTCTCAGCAACCGGCTCAAGTAACGTCCGACGCCATGACCCGCCCCCTGGCCATGTCTTGGCTCATAATGGAACCTTCTATGCAGCAGACCAGGACAAAGTGCGGCAAGAGGCGGAGCAAGTGCCTCAATTGACGGCTTACCAGACCCCCCCCGGCTTATCCGACGACTTCCGTCGACGTGGGTATCCCTACCAGGACCGGGGGTGTCCCTTGTTTAGTTCCAGCTATCCGTAATGAACGTCTACCTAAGGACTTCAAGGGACCTAGGAAGGTGCCTAATTACACAGCTGACTTACAACCTGCAGCCTGGATCGAGAGTTATGAGATGGCTATGGAGCTGCTGGAGGTCAGTGAGGCGGCCATGGCCAAGTATTTCACCATGATGTTAGATGGAACTGCCCGCACTTGGTTGAAAGGGCTACCACCGAATTCCATTGGGTCTTGGGCTGAGCTGAAAGCCCGGTTCATCCAAAACTTCAAAGATACCTGTAGGCAGTCTATGTCAATTGTGGATTTGACTAACTGTAAGCAGCAGGAGGGTGAATCCACGACCCATTGGGTTCGTCGGGTTAAGGAGATCATACATTCATCAGATAAGATGGATGCCGGCTCTGCAGTCTTAATGTTGGAACAGAATTGTCGCTTCGTGCCCCTGAAGATGAAACTCGGGCGGCTTAAGCGCGACTGCAGTGATATGGGTACACTAATGGCGGCTCTTGTCAAGTACGCCGATTCTGATGGTACCAAGGATCCCCCTTCAGATGATGAAAGGACAGGGAAGGGAAAGAAGAACGGCAATGGCAAGGGTCCTCAGTTTAACCCGGGGAACCAAGGAGGAGGCAAGCGCAAGGCCGATGGCAGCCTAGAGTTTGTGGCCAACGCCAACTCCCAAGGTAATAACTAGCGACGCAAGGGGAGGCCCCCTCCCCGAGGCGGCGGGTTAGGTCCGACGCTAGAGCAGCTGTTGAATGAACCTTGTCCAAGGCATGGCTCTAGAGAGAATCCAGCGACTCATCTGTGGAAGGATTGCGCAATTATGAAGGCCTTTAAGAATTACAATGGCCCGGGCGGCGGCTCAGGCGCTGGCGGTTTTCATGGCCCGGGCGGCGGCTCAAATTCCGGTCCTCAGAACGGTCAAGGGGGCTTTAATCAACAGTCTGGCCAGGGTCATCAACAGCAGCAGGGGGGTTATCAGACCAATCCAAAGTAGCTTAACGGTGGATAGTATCACGTGTTTACCACTAGTCTGTGCAAGCGAGATCAGAAGCTTCACAAGAGGGCTGTGAATGCTGTTGAGCCGGTGGTCCCACGCTACTTGCGGTGGTCTGAGCAGCCTATAGTGTGGAGTAGGGAGGATCACCCTCCCCGGGTGGATAACCCGGGCCACTTGGCCTTAGTGGTGGCTCCTCAAGTGGGAGGATATAAGTTCACAAAGGTGCTCATGGATGGAGGCAGCAGCATCAACATCCTCTATTATGAGACTTTTCGCCGTATGGGGTTGGTTGATAAGAACCTCAGCTAGTCAAACACTATCTTCCATGGTGTAGTACCTGGTAAGTCGGCTTATCCAGTCGGCAAGATCGAATTGGAAGTGGCCTTTGGTGATGAGAACAACTACAGGGTGGAGAAATTGACCTTTGAGGTGGTCAAGATAAGAAGTCCATACCATGCTATGTTTGGACGGCCGGCTTATGCCAAGTTCATGGCACGGCCGTGTTATGTGTACTTACAGCTCAAGATGCCGGGTCACAATGGGACTATTACGGTTCACGGCAGCCGGAAAGTGGCTCTGGAGTGTGAGGAAGGCGACGCGGCTTATGCAAAATCTGTGTGTGCTACAGAGGAGTTGAAGTTTTACAAAGACAATGTTGACCCAACAGATATGACCTCTCTGAAAAAGCCAACCACAGAACAAGAGCCGGCAGTGAAATTTAAATCAGCTGATGAGACTAAACTTGTTGATTTTGTTCCAGGTGACTCATCTCAGCAGTTTAGCATCAGTGCAAATCTGGATCCAAAATAGGAAAGCGCGCTCATCGAGTTCATCCGTGAGAATAGGGACATCTTCGCGTGGAAACCTTCTGACATGCCAGGTGTACCTAGAGAACTCGCTGAGCATACTCTCAATGTTGATCCGAAATTTAAGCCGGTCAGACAGTTCCTCCGGCGGTTTAATGAGGAAATGCGGAAAGCTATTGGTGAAGAAGTAGCCCGGCTCTTGGCGGCCGGGTTTGTCGTTGAAGTCTTTCACCCAGAGTGGTTAGCTAACCCGGTGCTCGTACTCAAGAAGAACGGCACCTGGCGGATGTGTGTGGACTACACGGACTTGAACAAGGCGTGTCCGGCTGATCCTTTTGCCCTCCCCCGTATTGATCAAATCATTGATGCTATGGCGGGTTGTGCACGTTTAAGTTTCTTGGATGCTTATTCCGGTTATCATTAGATTAAGATGGCAGTTAAGGACCAGGAGAAGACGGCGTTCATCACTCCCTTTGGAGCCTTCTGCTATGTGTCTATGCCCTTTGGACTCAAGTGTGCACAGGCGACGTACCAGCGTTGTGTACAGAACTGTCTTCATAAACAGATTGGTTGCAATGTTCACGCTTACGTGGACGATATTGTGGTTAAATCCATAAAAGAGGAAACCCTGATAGATGATTTAAGGGAAACCTTTGATAATCTCCGGGTCTATAAGATGATGCTTAACCCGGCCAAGTGTGTATTTGGTGTTCCTGCAGGCAAACTCTTAGGCTTCTTGGTTTCTGACAGAGGCATTGAGGCTAACCCGGAGAAGATCAAGGCCATCACCTCCCTGGCTAAGCCGGCGTGTATAAATGACGTTCAGCGCTTGGCGGGTCGCATCGCTGCTTTAACCCGGTTTATAAGCCGTTTGGGTGAGAAGGCCATGCCCCTATATCAGTTGATGAAGAAAACTGATAATTTTGTCTGGAATGATGCAGCTAATACCGCCTTTGAGGATTTGAAGAAGTAGTTGGCAGAGCCCCCAGTCCTTGCCGCTCCGGTTGATAAAGAGCCCTTACTACTGTATGTGGCGGCAAACGCACGAGCCGTCAGTGTGGCCATTGTGGTGGAGCGCAAGGAGGAGGGTAAGGAGCATCCGGTTCAGCGGCCGGTTTATTATGTCAGCGAAGTGCTCATTGAGTCCAAGCAGCGGTACCCGCATTGGCAGAAGCTGGTATATGGTGTGTTCATGGCAAGCCGGAAACTTAAGCATTATTTTCAGGGTCATCCCATCACTGTGGTCAGTTCTGCCCCCCTTGGTGATATCATTCAAAACAGAGAGGCCACAGGGAGAATTGCTAAGTAGGCTATAGAACTTGGACCTCATGGTCTCAAATATGTGCCACGCACTGCTGTTAAGTCTCAGGCCTTGGTGGATTTCATCAATGATTGGACAGAATCACAAGTGCCCGAGCAAAAGCCGGATAACACGTATTGGACTATTCATTTCGATGGGTCCAGGCAGTTGGAGGGCTCGGGGGCCGGCGTTGTATTGGCTTCCCCTAAAGGTGACAAGTTCTATTATGTGCTACAATTGATGTTTCCTTGCACTAACAACGCGGCTGAGTACGAGGCCTTGCT
Organism: Aegilops tauschii subsp. strangulata; assembly: GCF_002575655.3. Taxonomy (NCBI): domain Eukaryota; kingdom Viridiplantae; phylum Streptophyta; class Magnoliopsida; order Poales; family Poaceae; genus Aegilops; species Aegilops tauschii. The sequence goes on from NC_053036.3 coordinate 653,730,472, forward strand.
CCACGGTCTCCGGATGGCTAAGGAGATGAGCTTGAGCCGGGTAAGGTGCTTTGGTGACTCAGACTTGGTGGCTCAACAAGTATCAGGCAAGTGGGATTCTAAGGATCCTCTCATGGCGGCTTATCGCCGCGAGGTTGATGCCGTTGCTGGGCACTTTCAGGGCTACCAAGTGGAGCACATTGATCGCAGGAAGAACGAGGCGGCTGATGCTCTAAGCCGGCTGGGCTCTCAGCGAAAGCCGGTGCCGCCTAACACTTTCCTGGACGTCCTGTATAACCCTTCGGTTAAGTTGCCTACAGAGGAAGACTTGGCTGTCCCTGACCCGGAGGAACGACTGGTGGCGGCTCTTCATGTCATACCAGACTGGACAATGCCATATCTGGCTTATATAACCCGGGGAGAGTTGCCTGAGGATGAAACTTTGGCCAGGCAAATAACCCGGCGGGCTAAGTCAATGATCGTTATCGATGGCGAGTTGCATCATCGCAGTGTTACAGGAGCATTTCAGCATTGTGTCTCCCCTGAGGAAGGTCAAGAGATCTTGCGTGAGATCCATGAAGGGGATTGTGGCCATCATGCCGGCTCAAAGTCCCTTGTGGCCAAAGCTTTCCGTCATGGTTTTTATTGGTTGACGGCTCATGCTGATGCAGAGGACTTGGTCAGTAAATGTGATGGTTGCCAGAGGTTCTCACGACGGGCTCATGTGCCGGCTCAGGAGTTGAGGATGATCCCAATCACTTGGCCCTTTGCGGTCTGGGGGCTTGATATGGTTGGGCCTTTTAAAAGGTCCAAGGATAAGAAGACCCACCTCTTGGTGGCAGTTGATAAATTCACAAAGTGGGTGGAAGCTGAGCCAGTTAGCAAGTGCGATGCAGCCACGACGGTTCAATTTATGAAAAAGGTGATTTTCTGCTTTGGCTTTCCGCACAGCATTATAACTGACAATGGCACCAATCTCTCCAAAGGCGCCATGGAAGAGTTTTGTCAACGAGAGCATATCCGACTTGATGTTTCTTCAGTGGCTCATCCTCAATCCAATGGTCAAGCTGAGAGAGCTAATCAGGAGATTCTGAAGGGCATCAAGCCCCGGCTTTTGGTCCCTTTGCAACGGACGCCGGGTTGTTGGGTGGAGGAGTTGCCCTCCGTGTTATGGAGCATCAACACTACTCCTAACAGGTCTACAGGCTTCACGCCTTTCTTCATGGTTTATGGAGCAGAAGCAGTCCGCCCCAGTGACATCCGTCACGACTCACCTCGCGTGGCGGCTTATGTTGAGGCGGATAATGAACAGGCGCGCCAAGATGCTCTTGACTTGTTGGACGAACAGCGTGATGTGGCGGCAGCCCGTTCAGCGATTTACCAACAAGACCTGCGCCGTTATCATAGCCGCCAGGTCAAATCCCGGGTCTTCCAGGAAGGCGACCTTGTGCTCCGGCTCATCCAGGATCAAATAGATGCACACAAGTTATCCCCACCTTGGGAAGGGCCCTTTGTGGTCAGCAAGAACTTGCACAACGGGTCATATTACCTCATTGACATTCGGGAGCACAAAGATTCACGTAAGTCGGAGGAAGAGACCCGTCGGCCGTGGAACATAGCTCAGCTTCGGCCTTACTACACTTGAGCCACCGGCTCTCGTGGTGTACATATTTCTCCCAGTCATGTATATATTATGATAAGCAATTAAGCAGGACCTCTGTCCTTTTTTCTCCTCCAAATATGCACGTGTTGTCTTTATTACAAGATTCCATGATGACTTAAAGGAGGATCCGGCTTATGATCGTATTCGAATCTAGCCGTAAGCAGTAAAAGTCACTTGGGGGCTTCCTGTTCAAACATGGGTCGTATTCGAACCAAAGAGAACATAGCTGTCGATACCCATTTGATTGGCAAAGTGTCGAGCTCATTGGGAGGTTATCTTTGGTCATATTTGAATCATAGTTTAACCCCTCTGAGAACCGACGTGGATCGTACTCGAATCAGCGTCGTTAAACAATTTTAAAAATCACTTGGGGGCTTCCTGTTCAAGCATGGGTCGTATTCGAACCAAAGAGAACATAGCTGTCAGTACCCTCTTGATTGGCATCGCCACACCCACTGGGGGCTATATGATCGTATCCGAATCTTAGCGTAACCCCTTTGGGCCGGGTCTCTGGTCGTATTCGAACCGGAAGCCCCTAAGTTCTTCTGCTTTATCACAAGTTTACTCTGATTATGTCAAGGTGTGCACGGCCGGGTCTCACTTTGCCGGCTTAACTTTGGTTTACAGTATTAGTTGAACATCCTGGGTGTCATCAAGGCAAGTAAATCGGAGTTACGATACCAACCTTGTTACCCGGGCTACCTAAACCGGAAGTATGCTTACAGGCTGATAAGTGTGTTATTATGGCTGTATTCAGGATACTATTGAAGACAAGTCCTTTTTGATTCATATTCCGGGTTATCTAAAATTTATGATTCTCAGGACGGTAAGACGCCTCGAGACTTGTGATTTTCCTTTCTTTGCAGGATAATTCAAGGCACCTCTTTGAGGTTAAGAAAAACAAAGGATTGATTATAACCCACAGAAATAACAAAGAGACAACTTCAAAAGGCTTTCGCATTCAATACGTGCGCGATGGCACGGCAGAGATGAACTGTTGCACCTACTCTATTACAAAATTCATCAAGTCTAAAAAGGGTGGAGCTTTGTTTGGTAAACCGCCAGCCGAGTCACGATGCCCGCCGAGTTGAAGTCTCCGGCTCGTTCCTATCCTCTCCTCCGGCTGATCCCAAGACCTCGAAGGTTGATGACTTCCAGTCGATGCCGCTGAGAGCTTTGAATTGGGCTTCCTCGTCAATTAACCCGGCCGGGTCAATCTCCGGGGCGAAAGTGTGCTGACGAGCCGGCGGGATCAAGTTGAGAGCTTCATAGCGAGGGGTTGGAATCCTCTGATTCTCCGCATCATAACCCGGCTGGTACTTGGTCAGATCGGTGTCGTTCCCGATAAGGGTGGCCACCGGGCGTACGGCCTTCACGCAAGCCGCGAAGTCCTTCTGATCGAAAGCTGAGCCGTCTTCCTTCAGGCTTGGATAGCCAAGGGCGATGTCCGCCGGGTCTAACTCCGGCAGGAATGCCTTGGCCCGGCTCAGCGCAGCGATCGCTCCGGCTCTCGCAGAGGCCCGCCGCAGTTCTTGGATCCGCTGAGGCAGAACGGCGAGCCGGCGTAGGACTTCTGCCAGGTGAGTCGGCACTTCGTTGGATAGGGCCACCACAGCTAAGGCACGCTGTGACCCGGTGTAGAGCTGCTCCACCAGGGTATACACGGCCTTTAGCTTGGTGACCACGCTCTGGTTGAGGTTGGCACTTCTGGGACCTGTTTAACAGAATCAGATAAGCCGGCGGCAAAGGATGAATCATGAGGTATAAACATTCTAAGCTTGATGAAAGCCGGTGAGGCGACTTACCGAAGATGGCGGCCACCATTTGGGAAACCTGACGCTTTAGGCCGGAGAGCTCGGTGGTCTTCTCAGAGAGAGCCTTCTCCGCCTGTTCCGCCCGGGTCACCAGTGCGGCCTTCTCTTCGGCCCAGGCTTTTCGCTCAGCATCAAACTCGGTCTTCAACTTTTCTTGAGTGGCGATGCTGGATACAAACTTGGCGTTTGCCTTCCGGGTCTCCATCTCCTGCATCTTCAGCCGGCTCTTGAGATCCGCAAGGTCCGCCTCTAGCTTCTTGCCAACAGCCTGTATAAATTTCCGGGTTATTAACAGTCATTATATAAGTCCCAAGCGTTTTCCAAGCAAAGACACTTGGCACTTGGGGGCTAATGCATATTGAACGTATCTATCTACATACTGCCGGTTCAATTGAGTAAGCCGGAACCTAAGTCTACAACGTATTCAATCATAAGTCGTCGACTTGGGGGCTAGCATGGCAAAGGTAACTATGCAGTAAGTAAGAAGACAGCAGAAGGATACCTCTGATTTTTGCTGGATCTGGTTTACTATGGCGACCTCCGCGTCCCGGCTCTTGTGCACTTGGCTGATGTAGCCAGAGACGAGCTCTCCAATGCTCAAGTTGGTGTAGTCGGAGAGGTCCAGGTTCACCCGGTGGGGCTGCAGCAACTCCCCCTTAGTGGAGCACTTGGCCAGCACGGTCGGTCTCCCCGGCTCAACAAACTCCGTCCGGGTGATTACCACGTCCGGGTCGTCTGCTGGTGGAGCTGAGCCGGAGGCCTCCGGGTTAACTGAAGTTTCTGTAGTGGCCTTGGTAGTTGGGGCAGTGGCTTCAGGTGCCGTGTCCTTTGGAGTGGTAGCTTCGGGGGTAGAGGTAGCTGGCGGTTCTTGAGCCGTCACCTCCGGTTTAGGTAAATCCGGCACTCCGGCTGACCTGGTCTTCTTCGCTCTCTTGGTGAGCTTTGCCTGGGCGCTGAAAGGACAGAAACATTCAGCACAAAGAAAGTAAGTACAGACAAATATAATATGAGATGGTTGTCATTACCCGGGCGCGGTCTTGAAAGTCGGAAGGCTCGACTGCATAGAGTCGCCCGAAGAAGGGGAGGTCTCCTGATAATTGGAGTCAGAAGAATTGAGTGGCTGACGGATAACACCGGCCAACGGATGAAAAGGGTACAAGTGGGAAAAAACCTCAGTTCGGCGCTTCCTTGTTGCGTCGGGTAACCCGGCGGAGAGGTCGGTGTCCTTGTTGGTCCGGGTGTGACGCCGGCTTTCATGAACCTGTCGCTTCAAAATAAATTGAGGGTCTTGATAAGCTAAAGGATGTGAAAAGCTTACTTTCCGGGTTACCCTTCGGACTTTCAGCTGTGGCAAGGGCTCCGAGTCGGAGGAAAGTGACATTACCTCTTCAACCACCGGGTTACTGGCGCCGGTGTCATCCTGTCAATGACCAAGTGTTGATAAGGCGGACAGCAACAAACAGCAAATACAGCAAGAACTTAAAGGCTTAGGGGTTACCTCTGACTCGGAGCTGTCGCTTAATTGCATCAGCTCCGAAGCAGTAGGCCTGCTCCCTTTTTTACGAGGGGCGGCTTTCTTGGCGGCTTTCTTCGCCTTCCTGGCCTTCTTGGCCGCCTCATGGTCATATTTGACCCGCCAGAACTTATCATCAGCCTGAAAATTACAATGATGAATTCTTAAAACGGTTCAGATGAAGGTTATATGCAGAAGAAGATAAAAAGTTAAAGTCAGCGGCTTACCGCTGGGGCTGGGTTGGTCTTGCAGAAGGGGGCTAACCCGGTCCTTCCGCAGTCTGCCAGGCTCTCGTTTAAAAGAGCCTTGGTCATTTCCTCTGCAACGTCTTCTGGAAGATCATTGCGGCTGTGTCTCTGAGGGTCATCCTTTCGTCCGGTGTACTCACACATTAAGCCGGGGCGGCGGCTCAATGGGATCACCCGCCATGAGATCTAGACCCAGACCAGGTCGATTCCGTTCAGACCGTTGCCCAGGAGAGCCTTGATCTTATTGATAGTTGGGAGTAGAGGCTGGCGCTCCGCTTGAGTCAGCTTGTCCGACAGTGGGTGAGTCGGCTCCAGACATGTTGGGCGAAAGCCGGGCAGCGGGCTTTCATCAGCCGGGGACGTATCTTGGCAGTAGAACCAAGTCATGTTCCAGTCCTTTGGGTGGCTCGGCGGCTCTGCGTAAGGGAAAAGACAGTCCCTACGCCGCTGGATGGAGATGCCACCTAACTCCAGACTTGGCCCATTGGCACACTCATTCTGACGGTTTACGTAAAACAGCTCTCTGAAGAGCAGCAGACTAGGCTCTTCTCCAAGGTAAACCTCGCAGAAGACTTGAAAATTGCAGATGTTGGACACTGAGTTGGGCCCTATACCTTGAGGCCGCAAGTCGAAGAAGTTGAGCACGTCCCTATAAAACTTTGAGCCGGGCGGTGCGAAGCCCCGGCTCATGTGATCTGCAAAAATCACTACCTCCCCATCCTTTGGCTGTGGCCTCTCTTCTGACGGGTCAGGGGCACGGTAGGACATGATGTCTTTCTTGGGCAGGTATCCTGACTTAACAAAATCAGCTAGGGTCTCGTTGGTCACATTGGACCTCATCCAGTTGCAAGTGATGGGAGCTTTGGGAGGCATGGTGAAAGTCGGCAGTCTATGACAGAAAGGAAAAAATGTCCGGATTAATTATAAGCCGGAGATCTACAGTTCAAAACTAAGGTGGCGGCTTATGAAGGGGACTAATGGTATATACTCAGGTACAGTGGGTTATTTAAACCGCAGGGACATTCAGAATAAATTGATTATCTACGGCCTTATCACAGTTAAGCCGGAGGATTCTACGAAGCATGGTTTCCTCTAAGCCGGAAGATTCTACGTCACGTGGTTTCTTTAAACCGGAATTGTAAGCCGCCAAGATTCAATGGTTGCAGTTTTTACTAAGTGTGGTAAAACAGGTTTCACATATTGCAATAACTTTATTGGATCAAAATGGTCGGGCAAAAGAAAATTTCTAGACCTAGAAACAGAAGTGAGGGAGTTCTTGGGCTCGAACAAAGTTCTTATGCAGTACAAGGAAGGCTACTTGCGTGTGAAATGGATCTTAAACAACTACCGCACTAGTTCTATGCAGGTCTAAGATCAAGTAGGGGCAGTAACTATGAGAACTACCGAAGCTTGCGGGCAATGCTGACGAACACGAAGAACGTGGATGAACCCTACTGCAGATCTGCTCTACGGGATAGTGAGGACTTACCGGAGCTGAAAAGGTGCGGGGGCGCCGCCGTTTGTCTGGTCCGAGTCCGGGTGATGCAGCGGCCAAGGTTGACGAAGACCGGAGGTGAGACGACGGCGGCGGAGTGCGAGCTCAGGCAGAGAGGCAGCGGCGCGAGGAGGAAGAAGAGTGGCAGAGAAGCCCGTCGGGCCGGTCTATTTATAAGGCAAGCTCATAAAGCGGGCGCGAGAATCAAGGAGACTGTGGCGTGGTTATCTCCCCCCCACGACGCCTCGATTTTCGGGATGACAGTAAAAGCAAAGATCCGTTGCGGATCTGGTGGAGTAAAAAATGGGCTTAATGGAAGATGACGTCACGGCGGATTATCCGGAGTCCGGAGGATGACGTCACGCCGGGTTATGGCCTTCACATAAATGGTAAGCCGGAGTTTTTTCCTGCCGAAGAATTGAAGATTGACATGAGCCGGCTCAAATCAATCTGGGGCCTAATGTTGAGGATATAGACCTTAGAGTCACCCGCCAGGAGGGGCCGGGTTACTCATATGGTCGTTGCCAGAAGCCCGGAGCCAAGCTTGAAGACGATGGGCCAGAGATAGGCTTAAGACCCGGATATGGCTTAAGGCCCGTAGTTACAATCATTATTATGGTAGAACTTGTAGTGTAAGGCAAGTATAGTTGAGAGTCCGAGCCAGACACTCTTATGAGCCGGCCGGGACTCTGAGGGCTGCTGGGCGTCAGCCTCCCTATATAAAGGGACGACCCGGCAGCGGTTTAGGGACAAGAACAATCTCGACGAGAGCCGGGCATAGCAGTTTAGCTCCCTGGTGATCGTAACCCTAATCAATACCACCCCAAACTGGACGTAGGCTTTTACCTTCACCGTAAGGGGCCGAACCAGTATAAACCCTCGTGTTCCTTGTCCCGCATTAACCCCTTCAAGCTTCCTAGCTGCGATGGCTCCACGACTAAGTCCTAGCTCAAGGACATCTGCCGTGACAATTCCACGACACCTTTGGTTGAAGCACTTGTTAGCATAGTGACCCTTCTGCTGACATTTGTTGCAAGTCACCTCTGAGAGTGGACGGTGATAAGGAGCATTGGACTTTGGAGCTTGATTCTGAGACTTGTTCTGATAGCCAGAGTTGGAAGAGTTGAAAGAACCATGGCCACCTTTGTTCTTCTGCTGATAAGGCTGACGAAACGGAGGAGGAGGAGGCAACCAGAACTTCTGTTGCTTAGCTGTCACAAGTGAGGAAGAAGAAGACTGAACTGCGTCCCTGACTCTCTTCTTAGAAGCCTCACACTTGAGCTGAGCAGCCTCTTGCTTCAGTGCCATATTGTAGAATTGATCAAACTGAGTAGGCTCAACAAGAACGAGAGCTAACTGCAGATCCTCTTTAAGGCCACCTCTGAAGTGATAGATCATGCTCTTTTCATCAGGAACGTCTTGTTTAGCGAAGCGAGCAAGTTTCTGAAACTGGATGTTGTATTGATACACAGACATGTTGCCTTGCTTGAGATTGCGGAACTCCTCACGCTTGCTCTCAACAACACTTTGTGGAATGTGGTGCGCTTTGAAGTCCCGACAGAAGTCAGTCCAAGTGATCACACGACCTCCTCTGGAATCTTTGTATTGCTGAAACCAATCAGCAGCTTGGTCCTTGAGCTGAAAAGAAGCGAACTTGACATAGTCCTCAGGCCTGACATTGCTACATTCAAAATGCTTGTTGATGTCCACGAGCCAATCATCGGCATCCGTGGCCTCGGCACAGTAGCTGAAAGACTTGGGCTGATTTGCGAGAAACTGGTTGAGAGTGGCAAAGTGAAGCTGATTGTTGCCTTAACTTGATTGCCTTGATTGCCTTGCCCTTGAGTACGTTCTTGCAAGAGTTGCAGAATCATCTGAGCATTGGCGTTGGTGGCTGCCATGATAGCCTGCCATGCCTCCGGAGGTGGAGGTGGTGGCGGAGGGTTCGCTTGACTCCCTCCATTGCGATCCGGATTCTGACGCGTTGGCGGAGCCATCCTGAAGAGGATGACATCCGTTAGCATCTTGATAGACAAATAGATAAGTAGAATCAAGGGATAGAAATTGCAACATATAGTCTTCACAATAAACATTCAAACGAAGATGAACGAATGAATTCCGTAGTAAATCATCACACTTCCATAAGTTGAGAAGCCACTTGAAAAAGATATGAAACAACATATGCCTTCGAAGCAACTCGAATATCACAATACAAAACAAAACAAAGTATTGGCTTGCAGAATAAGCCGGAACAAACATATGATAGAGATTTCATCCGAAGTTTTCGTGGTGGGGCCCACACGGGCTCAATCGTACAGCACCATCATGTACAAGGTTGTGCACGTGACATACGAAGCGTCCCCGAGTCGGCATAGCCAAGGACTCTTTAAGACACTACGAGACCACTGTAAAATCAACCGTGTACAGGCGGACCACTAGACGTCGAACCCCAATCTCATATCATGCGTCTGTCGGAAAGATGTCCTAAGGCTACTTGGATTCCCACTTATAAACTCCCAAAACTTTCTGGTTATGCAATCTGGTGTAGGGGATACAGGGGACACAAAATATATCACCCAAACTAGCAATCTCTAGATCCAGCTGTATCCATTCGTCAACACATAACCAAGAAACCTTCGGAAATCGTTTACCTCAACCTTCGAAAAACATCCGTTATACAAGTTATGGCAATACTCCCGAACTCCCGCCCCAGTACTGGGTGGCGTCGAGGTGATCTCACCAACAACTGCATAAAAGAGATTTCGATGTCGGCGAAACTCAGGTATTCCAGAACTGCAACGATAAAATTGTGACGACAACACCTCGGAGCTCAACTCCCCGGGACACTGCCACAACCCCTAAATGTCAGGAGGCACCAAGAACATTGTTCTCGTCACAAAACCATCGGAACGATTCCAAGATACCTGCGTGATCCTAAATTTTTTTTTAGTGAAATTTGAGGAGAGAATAGTCAAAACTTCTACGTCAGGAGACCTCACCAGAGCGACGAAGGGACTGAGGAGTAAAAAGAATCCTACTCTCCGATATATATAATCCTAAGACTCAAAACATTTTTGTTCTAGACTCAACAACGCCAGCGATTCGATCAAGCAGGGGGCTCCTAAGTCGGGGATGGCTCTGATTACCAACTTGTAACGCCCACGATGCGGCTATATCTCCCACGTGTCGAGGCACGACTTAGAGGCATAACCTCATAGTGGTTTTGTCACAAGAAGGGTCATCTTCACACAATACCATGTAATGAACAAGAATGGGATAAAGAGTTGGCTTACAATCGCCACTTCACACAATACATAAATATTATCCATACATCATCCAAAATACAAACATATAGACCGGCTACGGTCAAGATCCAAATGGAATAAGACAACCCCAAATGCTAGATCCCCGATCGTCCCAACTGGGCTCCACTACTGATCATCAGGAAAAGACACATAATAACGACCACGTTCCTCGTCGAACTCCCACTTGAGATCGACCCCATCATCTGCACTGGCATCGTCGGCACCTGCAACTATTTTGGTAGAATCTGTGAGTCACGAGGACTCAGCAATCTCACACCCGCGAGATCAAGACTATTTAAGCTTATAGGAAAGGATGGTGTACTGAGGTGGAGCTGCAGCGGCAATACGCATATATGGTGGCTAACTTGCGCAAAAGAGAGCGAGAAGAGAAGCAACGGAATGGTCGTCATCTAGCAATGACCAAGAAGTGATCCTGAACACCTACTTACGTCATACATAACTCAGACCGTGTTCACTTCCCGGACTCCGCCGAGAAGAGACCATCACGGCTACACACGCAGTTGATGTATTTTAATTGGGTCAAATGACAAGTTCTCTACAACTGGACATTAACAAATTCCCATCTGCCTCATAACCGCGGGCACGGCTTTCGAAAGATAATACCCTGCAGGGGTGTCCCAACTTAGCCCATCATAAGCTCTCACGGTCAACGAAGGATAAACCTTCTCCCGGAAAGACCCGATCAGTCTCGGAATCCCGGTTTACAAGACATTTCGACAATGGTAAAACAAGACCAGCAAAGCCGCCCGATGCGCCGACAAATCCCGATAGGAGCTGCACATATCTTGTTCTCAGGGCACACCGGATGAGACATCCTACGAGTAAAACCAGACCTCGAGTTTCCAGGAGGGGGCCCCGCAGTCTACTCAGTTCGGACCAACACTCGAAGGAGCACTGGCCCGGGGGGTTAAAATAAGATGACCCTCGGGCTCGCGAAAACCCGGGGGAAAAGGCTTAGGTAGCAAATGGTAAAACCAAGGTTGGGCCTTGCTGGAGGAGTTTTATTCAAGGCGAACTGTCAAGGGGGTCCCATAAATCACCCGACCGCGTAAGGAACGCAAACTCAAGGAACATAATCCCGGTATATCAGTAACTAGGGCGGCAAGAGTGGAACAAAACACCAGGCATAAGGCCGAGCCTTCCACCCTTTACCAAATATATAGATGCATTAATTAAATAAGAGATATTGTGATATCCCAACATATCCATGTTCCGACATGGAACCATCTTCAACTTCACCTGCAACTAGCAACTCTATAAGAGGGGCTGAGCAAAAGCGGTAACCTAGCCAAACCACGGTTTGCTAGGAAAGGATGGTTAGAGGCTGACATGCCAATATGGGAGGCATGATATAGCAAGTGATAGGTAGCGCAGGATGGCAATAGAGCGAACAACTAGCAAAGCAAAGATAGAAGTGATTTCGAAGGGTGGTCATCTTGCCTGCAAGGTTCTCAGAGTTGTCGAAAGCTTGATCCTCGTAAGCGTACTCAACAGGTTCCTCGTTCACGAACTCGTCTCCCGGCTCTACCCAAGACAAGAACACAAACAAACGGAACCACAATCAACCACGAGAAATGCACAAGCAACATGATGCAAAACATGTATGATATGCAAGATATGATATGCGATGCATATGCGTGCTCCGGAAGGAAAATGATGAACAAGGCAGTAACTTGGCAAACCAAACATGCCACTGGAAAGATGAGATGATTTTGGTCGAAATCGAGATAAAGATCACCGGAATCGGATGCACGGTTTGCAAATGGCAAGCAAAACAAGAATGACACGAATCTGCGATTAACTGCATGATAGCACTTAAAATACAACAAGTAACAATGCTACAGCACTCCTACATACCAACAAAGCACATGGCAGTAATCTACAGGAGATGCTTGACAAAAGATGAACACTGAGCTACGGCTAGATCACAACATATCAAGCTCAAACAAGCATGGCAAAAGTGCAAAAGATAACAGGATCACACACGGTGAAAAACTGGACATGGCAGAAAACAGCATCAGGTAGCAATGTTCAGAGCACGAAATCAACATGCTACAGGAAGTTAACATAGCAAAACAAGGCATGGCAGTGTTCTACTAAATGCACATGACAAAAGTCCCTTACTGACCATAAGCCAAAAAGGACCAGAAGATATGATGGCAAGCATGTAAACATAGCAAGTTTCGTTATCAGGTTTCAGACTTAGCAGAAAACAGAGCATGGCAGAAATAATAATATGTAGGCCTCTTTGTGAGCTTGATGTACTCACTACAGAGCAATTCATGGCAAAAAGAGCATACGTACAGCAAGATGGCATGTTTATGAAGCTATCCATGGCAAGAACAAAAGAATAGCATGGATGGATCAACTACAATAAGCTTGGCAAAATTGCATATCATGTTAAGAATCTGCCAGAAATATTTTATAGCAAAAGTAGAGCAAGATTGATTCATGCTATGGTACTCCATAATTGCAAACAAGGGCAGGAATGGATCAACTACAACTATACCTACAAAACATCCTTACTGAACATCTCCAAAATATGCATAGATCTCTCTGTAGCATCAAGTTTACATGGCAACAAAATAACAGCAGACAAAGACTTAGAGAAATCACTAAGTCCCTGAAATCAGAAACATTACGGGGCCTAGTTTGCATGCTTGTGCTAGTCAGCACAGAGATCACAAAAATACATGGACTACACCACTTGAACGATGGCATGGCATACTTCAAAACACATGTAGAGCTCATGCTCATAAGATGCACAGATTAAATGATACAAAAATGACAATTCTCCAAGTTCTGATAAGAACCAGAGAATAACAGCAACTAGCCCTCTTCCAACAGAGATTTTGGCATCAAGATGACCTCTAATGAACATGGTGCAATTGAACAAAATGAAGAGCATCACGAGGCGAACAATTTGACATATTACACGCGCGAATCGGAGCTACATGCAAGAAGTTATGGAGCTGTGAACAGGGGCAAATGCTGTGAAAAATCAGTGACTTGGAGAAAAAAAGGGGTTCGGGAAGTCAACCTCTACAGTGTCTTCTCGATCGGATCTGAGGATGGAGCTCGGGGAGCTCGCCGGTGGCGGTTGCCGACGGCGGCGCGGAGAAGGAGGAGGTGCCGGGGAAGAAGGGCGGCGGGGCGCGGCGGCACAGGGCGGCGGGCTCCGCCGGAGTTCGTCGCCGGCGGCAGGAGGCGAGGCGGCAGGCACGGCGGGGAGCGGGCGGCCGTGGTGGCGGTGACGCCGGCGGCGGCGACCGGAGGCGCGCGGCCTCGGGCGCGAGGAGGAGGGCGGCGGCGGGCGCGCGGGCCGCGCGGGCCAGCTGCGGGCCTGGCGGGCCGCGGCGTACGGCGCGGGCGACGGCGACACGTGGCGGCGGCGGAGCATGAGTTTCATCCGGCGCCGGGTGGACGTGTCCAGCGTGCGGAGGGACGAAGCTAGGGTTTGGACTGAGATTCGTTTCGGGAGGGGATGGAGTTTTATAGGTAGAGGGAGCTAGGAGACTCCAAATGAGGTGCGGTTTTCGCCCACACGATCGTGATCGAACGACCTAGAGCATGGAGATGACTTGGAGGGGTTTTGGGCTGGTTTTTAGGGGGGTTTTTGCTGGACACTCAAATGGACTTTGCGGATGCCCGGTTAACCGTGGGAGTACCAAACGACCTCCAAATGGAACGAAACTTGACCGGTGGTCTCCGGGTGGTGTAATAAGGCCACTTGACAAGCCTCGGTCCATTCCGAGAAAGTTTGACACCCGCACACGAAAGAAAACAAGAGGGATGCGCCGGAGGAGATAGGAGCTCCGGATTGCAAAACGGACAACGGGGGAAATGCTCGGATGCATGAGACGAACACGTATGCAAATGCAATGCGCATGATGACATGATATGAAATGCATGACATGACAAAATGCAAAACGAAAAACAAAACCCGACCACGGAGGGAATATCATAACACATAGCCGAAAATGGCAAGAGTCAGAGTTACAAATATGGCAAGTTACATACGGGGTGTTACATAGCTCTATTTATCTTAGTTAGAACTAGTACTAGAGAACTAGAGGAGGCTCCAAAACTTATATGTCCAAATAGCACCAATGCCTCTAGTATATATAGGTTGGAGGGGGAGGAGGGGCTGCCACACAAGGAGGGAAATCCCCTCCTTGGTGCGCCGGCCTTGCCAATTCGGCCTCCCCACAACGGAATAGGGGGCACCTCCCCTACATGGGCCATGGTGGCCCAATTCTCCTTCCACCACTTGGCCTTTTAAGGCCCGTTGATATTAAATTAAATATAAAAGCCTCCTAACAATTGCGAGAGCCTTTTATTATTAATTTAACATCACCGAAATCATTTTCCACCTATATATTATTTATCGGGAGTGCCCGATATTGCCCGATAAACTCTGAAACCCTCTCGAAACTATTTCGAATATTCACTGAATTATTTCACAAATAAATCATTGATACTCTCATCCTACTAACAGTCAGCAGATCATGATTACCTTAAGCTTGTGACCTTGTAGGTTCGGTAAAACATAGACATGAACGAAACCCCTTCGTTGAATGACCGATAGCAGAACCGTGGACATCCATATCCCTTGAGATATATCGGTATCCTCTTGAGTCATACAAATGCTCACTATACCAGTCTCCCCATTACCGGTTTTGTTCTTCTTTCTCGTTGACATGTTGTGGAATCCCTGTGAAGTAGTCACCTGTGTCTGGCCAGACGATGATGGATGTTGTCACACCAAGAGGGCCCTAACAATATATCTCCATCGCTGGAGGAAAAATTCCACTCTCGAGCTATCTAGTCCATTGTCAAACTTTCCGATGCACCTGTAAGTTGTCGTTATGATCATTGTGTTACAAATGGCATTTGAGCAACCCCAAAGTTCATCCTATGGTGAGAAGTGGCAACAATGCTCTCATGGTATAAGGAACTAAAACACATGTTAACACTCTGTGTTATAACAATTGACTTCTGACGATATTATGTCAAAGTATAACAAAGAATTTTGGGTCGATTCAATATGATTGTTCTTCTAAGGTCATACCCTCAATGTTGTTTTGAGACTATCATTACACTTAACGGTATCTCAAGATCCGTAAAGCGTGATCACGAACAACACTTCATCCAGTCTTAGAGGCGATACTAGGAATTTTACCGTTTATCATTCCACACGTGCATATGAGTTTTCCACTGAATCACATATTCCAGGATCATAGCAGTTATACATAGAATATAAACTCTTATTATGAAAAAAGAAATATAATAATACACTATTATTGCCTCTAAGGCATATTTTCAACATTAGGTATCTTATGCACCCTAATTATGATTTCTATCCTTTGACTATGAAGCCCAACAAAAATGTATACTGGGTGTCTCAGAGAATGCAAAATGAATTACAAAATGGACTAGAATACCATTAAACTATAAAATAAGAAGATGAGTCAAATTTGAAAAATAATGAAGCTAATGGTGTCATCTAAATACAACTTTAATTTACAAGTTGTCAATGCATGTAGTAAGTGGAAGAAATCAGGAATTAAAAAACTAGAAATGTATTTAGTAAAAACATGCATATTAGTACTAAAACCACATAAAGATTAATTGTAATATCCATAACAAAATAATAAATAGTAGAAAAAAGCAATATGGTTCACTCTCCCAAAACAGTAGCTGGGAGATAATTTATTCAACAAGATATTATTCTTAGATGCCAAGCCCTTAAGAAAGTAACCAAAATGAACAATGTTTTTCATGGTAAGAACCGGGCTAGCAACAGAGTTCACAATCTAAAACTTGGGTTCAGGTGTTCAACATCCCCAAGGACGCGAGATTGTCATGCACTAGAGCTATTCCCCATTATCCACGGTTCGGCAATTTCAAGCCCTAGATCGTTGATGCTGTAGCGCCGCCTTAGATTTTTTCTCTCTAGCCTCTTGAAGTACTTATGTGCGTGGCTTGAAACCTGCACAGGAGTCTTGGTGGTGACAAAATCCTTGGATATTTCCTTCCATTTCCCACGGCCATAGAAACTCAATCCATCGAGAAAGTTCCTTGAATAATAAAGTTCGAGATGGGCAAGTTAGGTTATGAAAGAGCTACACATAATTCATTCATTTTTATGAAACTTCTACCTAATAAACATGGTTATAGATATGTGTGGAAGCAAAAGTTATCTTTTAAAGTTTAGTAAACAAAATAGTTGGACATCTAAATACCATAAGCTATTTCCATATAGAAACATTTGCACTCATTCTAGTCATGTCAATGACAACTATTATTTTTATAATAACATGGACATATTGTTGTCTAATATCCATATCATGGCTATACTTGCAATCATAACATTTTATTGTGACTAAATAGCTTATGCATGCTATCCATTTAGGAGAAGTGCCAATGCCACTAAATTTAAAGGGAAAGATAACTATCTAGTGAAAAATTATATCATCATCTAAAATTTTCGTCCTTAAATATAAAGCTGTTAAGATAAAAATGGATAAACAAAGTACACCCCCAAAAATACATTCTGCATAAATGTGAAAAAGATTATGGGATGATAATTTTTGTGTCATAATTCCCAAATGATGACTAATTGGTACACTTGTGTTGAAGAAGTTCATGACTAATTAGGAAGTACACAAAATCAATTACCAATGTTCCTCCTTGGTCCAATAAATTCTGGCGCTTGGTGCAATTACTGGTTGACGGATGGACATCTCGTTCTCTAGCACCTCAACATTGTTATCCTCTGACATAGCTATCACGTCCTTGCTTTCCTCCATCACTCGCGTACCCTCCTATACGCAGGAAAACCCACAAAATTGGTGTAAAAATTGTGAGTTGGTGACCCCTTACTCCTTTGGTGCCACTATATAATATTTGCAAGTTCATACATGGTATAGATGATTCAGTGTACTCTATTGGATCCACTTAAATCACCCTCTTAACACAGCATAACATGCATATCCACTACAAGATCAACACAGAAGTACATTACCTGTTGCATGCTCTCGCAATGGTACTGCATGCGGAGCTCTGTGTCGGGCTTGTTATTGTACTTGCTAATATTTTCATCAACAGGGCTACTTTCCTTGTTGTTGAACCCTGTGATGATTGACCCTGGCTCCTCTACACCAACTCTCGCATTCATGGCATACCAGAGAGACCTGGGTGGCATAAAACAAGT